>NW_023331754.1:0-34662 GCF_011100685.1 Canis lupus familiaris | reverse complement strand
TCCCACACTTCCCACTGCCTGCAGAGTGAGTTTCACACGTCTTCACCAGAGACGATTGCCAGAGGCTTCTGAGTACAAGTTAACAATGCAGACCTGGAGGGTATCTCCAGGTGCAGTAGAGTGGTAATCTTGGAACCTCCTGACTCAGAGTACTGCTACCTTCTCACTGCCATAGGAATGCAGCTAGTTGACAGCTGGCTTCAAGACATGCTTCCCTGTGAGAGCTGAGGACAGGGCAGAACCCTCCCGCATCCTGCCTGACTGTAGGAGTAGCTGCTAACATCCTAATGTTAGTGGCTGGGAGAGGTTGCGGGAAAAGCATGTGTGAGCACTGGGCCTGAACTCCCGTGTATCTGAGTTGAATACAGCGATTTCCAATGGCTTCTTCAATCACAGTGTAGCTAGGTTCCAACTCCCATGTCGAGTGGGTAGCAGACATCTGCCTCCCATGCATACACACTTCTGAGAGTTGAGCTTATGGCCTGTACCTCCACATCCAGCCTGCTGGTACCCTTGGATTCTAAAGGCCTAGGCTCGCTGTTTGACGGAAAGTGCTGGGGAAGAGGTAATTGGAATCACCCCGGCACACAAGCATGTGCCTCCAAGCTCAGGTTCAGCGGATTCCTAGTAATTCCCTGTGGTAGACTGGTGCTACATACTAAGTTCCATACGTGAGAGGGTAGCTGAACGCCTTGTCCAAAACCATCTTACTTCTGAGAGTTGAGGCTCAGCCTCAGTCCCTCACAGTTCCACACTGCCTGCAGAGTGAGTTTCGCAGGTCTTCAGCAGAGACGTTGCCAAGAGGCTTCTGAGACGCAGGTAACAATGCAGACCTGGAGGGTATCCCCAGGTGCAGTAGACTGGTATCTTGGAACCCTCCTGACTCAGAATACTGCTACCTTCTCACTGCCATAGGAATGCAGCTAGTTGACAGCTGGCTTCAAGACATGCTTCCTTGTGAGAGCTGAGGACAGGGCAGAACCCTCCCGCATGCTGCCTGACTGTAGGAGTAGCTGCTAACATCCTAATGTTAGTGGCTGGGAGAGGTTGCGGGAAAAGCATGTGTGAGCACTGGGCCTGAAACTCCCGTGTATCTGAGTTGAATACAGCGATTTCAACGGCTTTCCTCAACCAGAGTGTAGCTAGGTTCCAAATCCCATGTACGAGCGGGTAGCAGACATCTGCCTCACCATGCATACACACTTCTGAGAGTTGAGATTATGGCCTGTACCTCCACAATCCATGCCTGCTGTACCCTTGGCTTCTAAAAGGCCTAGGCTCCGCTGTTTGACGGGAAGTGCTGGGAGAGGTAATTGGAATCACCCGGCACACAAGACTAGTGCTCCAAGCTCAGTTCAGCGATTTCCTAGTAATTCCTGTGGTAGACTGGTGCTACATACTAGTTCCATACGTGAGAGGTAGCTGAACGCCTTGTCCAAAACCATCTTACTTCTGAGAGTTGAGCTCAGCCTCAGTCCCTCACAGTTCCACACTGCCTGCAGAGTGAGTTTCGCAGGTCTTCAGCAGAGACGATTGCCAGAGGCTTCTGAGTACAAGTTAACAATGCAGACCTGGAGGGTATCTCCAGGTGCAGTAGAGTGGTAATCTTGGAACCTCCTGACTCAGAGTACTGCTACCTTCCACTGCCATAGGAATGCAGCTAGTTGACCGCTGGCTTCAAGACATGCTTCCCTGTGAGAGCTGAGGACAGGGCAGAACCCTCCCGCATCCTGCCTGACTGTAGGAGTAGCTGCTAACATCCTAATGTTAGTGGCTGGGAGAGGTTGCGGGAAAAGCATGTGTGAGCACTGGGCCTGAACTCCCGTGTATCTGAGTTGAATACAGCGATTTCCAATGGCCTTCTTCAATCACAGTGTAGCTAGGTTCCAACTCCCATGTCCGAGTGGGTAGCAGACATCTGCCTCCCATGCATACACACTTCTGAGAGTTGAGCTTATGGCCTGTACCTCCACATCCAGCCTGCTGGTACCCTTGGCTTCTAAAAAGGCCTAGGCTCGCTGTTTGACGGAAGTGCTGGGAGAGGTAATTGGAATCACCCGGCACACAAGACTAGTGCCTCCAAGCTCAGTTCAGCGATTTCCTAGTAATTCCTGTGGTAGACTGGTGCTACATACTAAGTTCCATACGTGAGAGGGTAGCTGAACGCCTTGTCCAAAAGCCATCTTACTTCTGAGAGTTGAGCTCAGCCTCAGTCCCTCACAGTTCCACACTGCCTGCAGAGTGAGTTTCGCAGGTCTTCAGCAGAGACGTTTGCCAGAGGCTTCTGAGACGCAGGGTAACAATGCAGACCTGGAGGGTATCCCCAGGTGCAGTAGACTGGTAATCTTGGAACCTCCTGACTCAGAATACTGCTACCTTCTCACTGCCATAGGAATGCAGCTAGTTGACAGCTGGCTTCAAGACATGCTTCCCTGTGAGAGCTGAGGACAGGGCAGAACCCTCCCGCATGCTGCCTGACTGTAGGAGTAGCTGCTAACATCCTAATGTTAGTGGGCTGGGAGAGGTTGCGGGAAAAGCATGTGTGAGCACTGGGCCTGAACTCCCGTGTATCTGAGTTGAATACAGCGATTTCCAACGGCTTTCCTCAACCAGAGTGTAGCTAGGTTCCAAATCCCATGTACGAGCGGGTAGCAGACATCTGCCTCCCATGCATACACACTTCTGAGAGTTGAGCTTATGGCCTGTACCCTCCACATCCAGCCTGCTGGTACCCTTGGCTTCTAAAAGGCCTAGGCTCGCTGTTTGACGGAAGTGCTGGGAGAGGTAATTGGAATTCACCTGGCACACAAGACGAGTGCCTCCAAGCTCATTCAGCGATTTCCCTAGTAATTCCTGTGGTAGACTGGTGCTACATACTAAGTTCCATACGTGAGAGGGTAGCTGAACGCCTTGTCCAAAAGCATCTTACTTCTGAGAGTTGAGCTCAGCCCTCAGTCCCTCACAGTTCCACACTGCCTGCAGAGTGAGTTTCGCAGGTCTTCAGCAGAGACGTTGCCAGAGGCTTCTGAGACGGTTAACAATGCAGACCTGGAGGGTATCTCCAGGTGCAGTAGACTGGTAATCTTGGAACCTCCTGACTCAGAGTACTGCTACCTTCTCACTGCCATAGGAATGCAGCTAGTTGACAGCTGGCTTCAAGACATGCTTCCCTGTGGAGAGCTGAGGACAGGGCAGAACCCTCCCGCATCCTGCCTGACTGTAGGAGTAGCTGCTAACATCCTTATGTTAGTGGCTGGGAGAGGTTGCGGGAAAAGCATGTGTGAGCACTGGGCCTGAACTCCCGTGTATCTGAGTTGAATACAGCGATTTCCAACGGCTTTCCTCAATCCAGAGTGTAGCTAGGTTCCAAATCCCATGTACGAGCGGGTAGCAGACATCTGCCTCCCATGCATACACACTTCTGAGAGTTGAGCTTATGGCCTGTACCTCCACATCCAGCCTGCTGGTACCCTTGGCTTCTAAAAGGCCTAGGCTCGCTGTTTGACGGAAGTGCTGGGAGAGGTAATTGGAATCTCCCGGCACACAAGACGAGTGCCTCCAAGCTCAATTCACGATTTCCCTAGTAATTCTTGTGGTAGACAGGTGCTACATACTAAGTTTCCATACTGTGAGAAGGTAGCTGAACGCCTTGTCCAAAAGCATCTTACTTCTGAGAGTTGAGCTCACCCTCAGTCCCTCACAGTTCCACACTGCCTGCAGAGTGAGTTTCAGCACGTCTTCAGCCAGAGACGTTTGCCAGAGGCTTCTGAGACGCAGGGTAACAATGCAGACCTGGAGGGTATCTCCCAGGTGCAGTAGACTGGTAATCTTGGAACCTCCTGACTCAGAGTACTGCTACCTTCTCACTGCCATAGGAATGCAGCTAGTTGACAGCTGGCTTCAAGACATGCTTCCCTGTGAGAGCTGAGGACAGGGCAGAACCCTCCCGCATCCTGCCTGACTGTAGGAGTAGCTGCTAACATCCTAATGTTAGTGGCTGGGAGAGGTTGCGGGAAAAGCATGTGTGAGCACTGGGCCTGAACTCCCGTGTATCTGAGTTGAATACAGCGATTTCCAACGGCTTCCTCAATCCAGAGTGTAGCTAGGTTCCAAATCCCATGTACGAGCGGGTAGCAGACATCTGCCTCCCATGCATACACACTTCTGAGAGTTGAGCTTATGGCCTGTACCTCCACATCCAGCCTGCTGGTACCCTTGGCTTCTAAAAGGCCTAGGCTCGCTGTTTGACGGAAGTGCTGGGAGAGGTAATTGGAATCTCCCGGCACACAAGACGAGTGCCTCCAAGCTCAATTCACGATTTCCCAGTAATTCTTGTGGTAGACAGGTGCTACATACTAAGTTCCATATGTGAGAAGGTAGCTGAACGCCTTGTCCAAAAGCATCTTACTTCTGAGAGTTGAGCCACCCTCAGTCCCTCACAGCTTCCACACTGCCTGCAGAGTGAGTTTCACACGTCTTCACCAGAGACGATTGCCAGAGGCTTCTGAGTACAAGTTAACAATGCAGACCTGGAGGGTATCTCCAGGTGCAGTAGAGTGGTAATCTTGGAACCTCCTGACTCAGAGTACTGCTACCTTCTCACTGCCATAGGAATGCAGCTAGTTGACAGCTGGCTTCAAGACATGCTTCCCTGTGAGAGCTGAGGACAGGGCAGAACCCTCCCGCATCCTGCCTGACTGTAGGAGTAGCTGCTAACATCCTAATGTTAGTGGCTGGGAGAGGTTGCGGGAAAAGCATGTGTGAGCACTGGGCCTGAACTCCCGTGTATCTGAGTTGAATACAGCGATTTCCAACTGGCTTTCCTTCAATCACGAGTGTAGCTAGGTTCCAACTCCCATGTACGAGTGTGTAGCAGACATCTGCCTCCCATGCATACACACTTCTGAGAGTTGAGCTTATGGCCTGTACCTCCACATCCAGCCTGCTGGTACCCTTGGCTTCTAAAAGGCCTAGGCTCGCTGTTTGACGGAAGTGCTGGGAGAGGTAATTGGAATCACCCGGCACACAAGACTAGTGCCTCCAAGCTCAGTTCAGCGATTTCCTAGTAATTCCTGTGGTAGACTGGTGCTACATACTAAGTTCCATACGTGAGAGGGTAGCTGAACGCCTTGTCCAAAAGCCATCTTACTTCTGAGAGTTGAGCTCAGCCTCAGTCCCTCACAGTTCCACACTGCCTGCAGAGTGAGTTTCGCAGGTCTTCAGCAGAGACGTTTGCCAGAGGCTTCTGAGACGCAGGGTAACAATGCAGACCTGGAGGGTATCCCCAGGTGCAGTAGACTGGTAATCTTGGAACCTCCTGACTCAGAATACTGCTACCTTCTCACTGCCATAGGAATGCAGCTAGTTGACAGCTGGCTTCAAGACATGCTTCCCTGTGAGAGCTGAGGACAGGGCAGAACCCTCCCGCATCCTGCCTGACTGTAGGAGTAGCTGCTAACATCCTAATGTTAGTGGCTGGGAGAGGTTGCGGGAAAAGCATGTGTGAGCACTGGGCCTGAACTCCCGTGTATCTGAGTTGAATACAGCGATTTCCAACGGCTTTCCTCAACCAGAGTGTAGCTAGGTTCCAAATCCCATGTACGAGCGGGTAGCAGACATCTGCCTCCCATGCATACACACTTCTGAGAGTTGAGCTTATGGCCTGTACCTCCACATCCAGCCTGCTGGTACCCTTGGCTTCTAAAAGGCCTAGGCTCGCTGTTTGACGGAAGTGCTGGGAGAGGTAATTGGAATCTCCCGGCACACAAGACGAGTGCCTCCAAGCTCAATTCACGATTTCCCAGTAATTCTTGTGGTAGACAGGTGCTACATACTAAGTTCCATATGTGAGAAGGTAGCTGAACGCCTTGTCCAAAAGCATCTTACTTCTGAGAGTTGAGCACACCCTCAGTCCCTCACAGTTCCACACTGCCTGCAGAGTGAGTTTCACACGTCTTCACCAGAGACGATTGCCAGAGGCTTCTGAGTACAAGTTAACAATGCAGACCTGGAGGGTATCTCCAGGTGCAGTAGAGTGGTAATCTTGGAACCTCCTGACTCAGAGTACTGCTACCTTCTCACTGCCATAGGAATGCAGCTAGTTGACAGCTGGCTTCAAGACATGCTTCCCTGTGAGAGCTGAGGACAGGGCAGAACCCTCCCGCATCCTGCCTGACTGTAGGAGTAGCTGCTAACATCCTAATGTTAGTGGCTGGGAGAGGTTGCGGGAAAAGCATGTGTGAGCACTGGGCCTGAACTCCCGTGTATCTGAGTTGAATACAGCGATTTCCAATGGCCTTTCTTCAATCACAGTGTAGCTAGGTTCCAACTCCCATGTCCGAGTGGGTAGCAGACATCTGCCTCCCATGCATACACACTTCTGAGAGTTGAGCTTATGGCCTGTACCTCCACATCCAGCCTGCTGGTACCCTTGGCTTCTAAAAGGCCTAGGCTCGCTGTTTGACGGAAGTGCTGGGAGAGGTAATTGGAATCACCCGGCACACAAGACTAGTGCCTCCAAGCTCAGTTCAGCGATTTCCTAGTAATTCTGTGGTAGACTGGTGCTACATACTAAGTTCCATATGTGAGAGGTAGCTGAACGCCTTGTCCAAAAGCATCTTACTTCTGAGAGTTGAGCTCAGCCTCAGTCCCTCACAGTTCCACACTGCCTGCAGAGTGAGTTTCACACGTCTTCAGCAGAGACGATTGCCAGAGGCTTCTGAGTACAAGTTAACAATGCAGACCTGGAGGGTATCTCCAGGTGCAGTAGAGTGGTAATCTTGGAACCTCCTGACTCAGAGTACTGCTACCTTCTCACTGCCATAGGAATGCAGCTAGTTGACAGCTGGCTTCAAGACATGCTTCCCTGTGAGAGCTGAGGACAGGGCAGAACCCTCCCGCATCCTGCCTGACTGTAGGAGTAGCTGCTAACATCCTTAATGTTAGTGGCTGGGAGAGGTTGCGGGAAAAGCATGTGTGAGCACTGGGCCTGAACTCCCGTGTATCTGAGTTGAATACAGCGATTTCCAATGGCCTTCTTCAATCACAGTGTAGCTAGGTTCCAACTCCCATGTCCGAGTGGGTAGCAGACATCTGCCTCCCATGCATACACACTTCTGAGAGTTGAGCTTATGGCCTGTACCTCCACATCCAGCCTGCTGGTACCCTTGGCTTCTAAAAGGCCTAGGCTCGCTGTTTGACGGAAGTGCTGGGAGAGGTAATTGGAATCACCCGGCACACAAGACTAGTGCCTCCAAGCTCAGTTCAGCGATTTCCTAGTAATTCCTGTGGTAGACTGGTGCTACATACTAAGTTCCATACGTGAGAGGGTAGCTGAACGCCTTGTCCAAAACCATCTTACTTCTGAGAGTTGAGCTCAGCCTCAGTCCCTCACAGTTCCACACTGCCTGCAGAGTGAGTTTCGCAGGTCTTCAGCAGAGACGTTTGCCAGAGGCTTCTGAGACGCAGGGTAACAATGCAGACCTGGAGGGTATCCCCAGGTGCAGTAGACTGGTAATCTTGGAACCTCCTGACTCAGAATACTGCTACCTTCTCACTGCCATAGGAATGCAGCTAGTTGACAGCTGGCTTCAAGACATGCTTCCCTGTGAGAGCTGAGGACAGGGCAGAACCCTCCCGCATGCTGCCTGACTGTAGGAGTAGCTGCTAACATCCTAATGTTAGTGGCTGGGAGAGGTTGCGGGAAAAGCATGTGTGAGCACTGGGCCTGAACTCCCGTGTATCTGAGTTGAATACAGCGATTTCCAACGGCTTTCCTCAACCAGAGTGTAGCTAGGTTCCAAATCCCATGTACGAGCGGGTAGCAGACATCTGCCTCCCATGCATACACACTTCTGAGAGTTGAGCTTATGGCCTGTACCTCCACATCCAGCCTGCTGGTACCCTTGGCTTCTAAAAGGCCTAGGCTCGCTGTTTGACGGAAGTGCTGGGAGAGGTAATTGGAATCTCCCGGCACACAAGACGAGTGCCTCCAAGCTCAATTCACGATTTCCCAGTAATTCTTGTGGTAGACAGGTGCTACATACTAAGTTCCATATGTGAGAAGGTAGCTGAACGCCTTGTCCAAAAGCATCTTACTTCTGAGAGTTGAGCACACCCTCAGTCCCTCACAGCTTCCACACTGCCTGCAGAGTGAGTTTCACACGTCTTCACCAGAGACGATTGCCAGAGGCTTCTGAGTACAAGTTAACAATGCAGACCTGGAGGGTATCTCCAGGTGCAGTAGAGTGGTAATCTTGGAACCTCCTGACTCAGAGTACTGCTACCTTCTCACTGCCATAGGAATGCAGCTAGTTGACAGCTGGCTTCAAGACATGCTTCCCTGTGAGAGCTGAGGACAGGGCAGAACCCTCCCGCATCCTGCCTGACTGTAGGAGTAGCTGCTAACATCCTAATGTTAGTGGCTGGGAGAGGTTGCGGGAAAAGCATGTGTGAGCACTGGGCCTGAACTCCCGTGTATCTGAGTTGAATACAGCGATTTCCAATGGCCTTCTTCAATCACAGTGTAGCTAGGTTCCAACTCCCATGTCCGAGTGGGTAGCAGACATCTGCCTCCCATGCATACACACTTCTGAGAGTTGAGCTTATGGCCTGTACCTCCACATCCAGCCTGCTGGTACCCTTGGCTTCTAAAAGGCCTAGGCTCGCTGTTTGACGGAAGTGCTGGGAGAGGTAATTGGAATCACCCGGCACACAAGACGAGTGCCTCCAAGCTCAATTCACGATTTCCTAGTAATTCCTGTGGTAGACTGGTGCTACATACTAAGTTCCATACGTGAGAGGGTAGCTGAACGCCTTTTCCAAAACCATCTTACTTCTGAGAGTTGAGCTCAGCCTCAGTCCCTCACAGTTCCACACTGCCTGCAGAGTGAGTTTCGCAGGTCTTCAGCAGAGACGTTTGCCAGAGGCTTCTGAGACGCAGGGTACAATGCAGACCTGGAGGGTATCCCCAGGTGCAGTAGACTGGTAATCTTGGAACCTCCTGACTCAGAATACTGCTACCTTCTCACTGCCATAGGAATGCAGCTAGTTGACAGCTGGCTTCAAGACATGCTTCCCTGTGAGAGCTGAGGACAGGGCAGAACCCTCCCGCATGCTGCCTGACTGTAGGAGTAGCTGCTAACATCCTAATGTTAGTGGCTGGGAGAGGTTGCGGGAAAAGCATGTGTGAGCACTGGGCCTGAACTCCCGTGTATCTGAGTTGAATACAGCGATTTCCAACGGCTTTCCTCAACCAGAGTGTAGCTAGGTTCCAAATCCCATGTACGAGCGGGTAGCAGACATCTGCCTCCCATGCATACACACTTCTGAGAGTTGAGCTTATGGCCTGTACCTCCACATCCAGCCTGCTGGTACCCTTGGCTTCTAAAAGGCCTAGGCTCGCTGTTTGACGGAAGTGCTGGGAGAGGTAATTGGAATCATCCCGGCACACAAGACGAGTGCCTCCAAGCTCAATTCACGATTTCCCTAGTAATTCCTGTGGTAGACAGGTGCTACATACTAAGTTCCATATGTGAGAGGGTAGCTGAACGCCTTGTCCAAAAGCCATCTTACTTCTGAGAGTTGAGCTCAGCCTCAGTCCCTCACAGTTCCACACTGCCTGCAGAGTGAGTTTCGCAGGTCTTCAGCCAGAGACGTTTGCCAGAGGCTTCTGAGACGCAGTTAACAATGCAGACCTGGAGGGTATCTCCAGGTGCAGTAGACTGGTAATCTTGGAACCTCCTGACTCAGAGTACTGCTACCTTCTCACTGCCATAGGAATGCAGCTAGTTGACAGCTGGCTTCAAGACATGCTTCCCTGTGAGAGCTGAGGACAGGGCAGAACCCTCCCGCATCCTGCCTGACTGTAGGAGTAGCTGCTAACATCCTAATGTTAGTGGCTGGGAGAGGTTGCGGGAAAAGCATGTGTGAGCACTGGGCCTGAACTCCCGTGTATCTGAGTTGAATACAGCGATTTCCAACGGCTTTCCTCAACCAGAGTGTAGCTAGGTTCCAAATCCCATGTACGAGCGGGTAGCAGACATCTGCCTCCCATGCATACACACTTCTGAGAGTTGAGCTTATGGCCTGTACCTCCACATCCAGCCTGCTGGTACCCTTGGCTTCTAAAAGGCCTAGGCTCGCTGTTTGACGGAAGTGCTGGGAGAGGTAATTGGAATCTCCCGGCACACAAGACGAGTGCCTCCAAGCTCAATTCACGATTTCCCAGTAATTCTTGTGGTAGACAGGTGCTACATACTAAGTTCCATATGTGAGAAGGTAGCTGAACGCCTTGTCCAAAAGCATCTTACTTCTGAGAGTTGAGCTCACCCTCAGTCCCTCACAGTTCCACACTGCCTGCAGAGTGAGTTTCACACGTCTTCACCAGAGACGATTGCCAGAGGCTTCTGAGTACAAGTTAACAATGCAGACCTGGAGGGTATCTCCAGGTGCAGTAGAGTGGTAATCTTGGAACCTCCTGACTCAGAGTACTGCTACCTTCTCACTGCCATAGGAATGCAGCTAGTTGACAGCTGGCTTCAAGACATGCTTCCCTGTGAGAGCTGAGGACAGGGCAGAACCCTCCCGCATCCTGCCTGACTGTAGGAGTAGCTGCTAACATCCTAATGTTAGTGGCTGGGAGAGGTTGCGGGAAAAGCATGTGTGAGCACTGGGCCTGAACTCCCGTGTATCTGAGTTGAATACAGCGATTTCCAACGGCTTTCCTCAATCAGAGTGTAGCTAGGTTCCAAATCCCATGTCCGAGTGGGTAGCAGACATCTGCCTCCCATGCATACACACTTCTGAGAGTTGAGCTTATGGCCTGTACCTCCACATCCAGCCTGCTGGTACCCTTGGCTTCTAAAAGGCCTAGGCTCGCTGTTTGACGGAAGTGCTGGGAGAGGTAATTGGAATCATCCCGGCACACAAGACTAGTGCCTCCAAGCTCAGTTCAGCGATTTCCTAGTAATTCCTGTGGTAGACTGGTGCTACATACTAAGTTCCATACGTGAGAGGGTAGCTGAACGCCTTGTCCAAAAGCCATCTTACTTCTGAGAGTTGAGCTCAGCCTCAGTCCCTCACAGTTCCACACTGCCTGCAGAGTGAGTTTCGCACGTCTTCACCAGAGACGTTGCCAGAGGCTTCTGAGACGCAGGGTAACAATGCAGACCTGGAGGGTATCCCCAGGTGCAGTAGACTGGTAATCTTGGAACCTCCTGACTCAGAATACTGCTACCTTCTCACTGCCATAGGAATGCAGCTAGTTGACAGCTGGCTTCAAGACATGCTTCCCTGTGAGAGCTGAGGACAGGGCAGAACCCTCCCGCATCCTGCCTGACTGTAGGAGTAGCTGCTAACATCCTAATGTTAGTGGCTGGGAGAGGTTGCGGGAAAAGCATGTGTGAGCACTGGGCCTGAACTCCCGTGTATCTGAGTTGAATACAGCGATTTCCAACGGCTTTCCTCAATCAGAGTGTAGCCAGGTTCCAAATCCCATGTCCGAGTGGGTAGCAGACATCTGCCTCCCATGCATACACACTTCTGAGAGTTGAGCTTATGGCCTGTACCTCCACATCCAGCCTGCTGGTACCCTTGGCTTCTAAAAGGCCTAGGCTCGCTGTTTGACGGAAGTGCTGGGAGAGGTAATTGGAATCACCCGGCACACAAGACTAGTGCCTCCAAGCTCAGTTCAGCGATTTCCTAGTAATTCCTGTGGTAGACTGGTGCTACATACTAAGTTCCATACGTGAGAGGGTAGCTGAACGCCTTGTCCAAAAGCATCTTACTTCTGAGAGTTGAGCTCAGCCTCAGTCCCTCACAGTTCCACACTGCCTGCAGAGTGAGTTTCGCAGGTCTTCAGCAGAGACGTTTGCCAGAGGCTTCTGAGACGCAGGTTAACAATGCAGACCTGGAGGGTATCCCCAGGTGCAGTAGACTGGTAATCTTGGAACCTCCTGACTCAGAATACTGCTACCTTCTCACTGCCATAGGAATGCAGCTAGTTGACAGCTGGCTTCAAGACATGCTTCCCTGTGAGAGCTGAGGACAGGGCAGAACCCTCCCGCATCCTGCCTGACTGTAGGAGTAGCTGCTAACATCCTAATGTTAGTGGCTGGGAGAGGTTGCGGGAAAAGCATGTGTGAGCACTGGGCCTGAACTCCCGTGTATCTGAGTTGAATACAGCGATTTCCAACGGCTTTCCTCAACCAGAGTGTAGCTAGGTTCCAAATCCCATGTACGAGCGGGTAGCAGACATCTGCCTCCCATGCATACACACTTCTGAGAGTTGAGCTTATGGCCTGTACCTCCACATCCAGCCTGCTGGTACCCTTGGCTTCTAAAAGGCCTAGGCTCGCTGTTTGACGGAAGTGCTGGGAGAGGTAATTGGAATCTCCCGGCACACAAGACGAGTGCCTCCAAGCTCAATTCACGATTTCCCAGTAATTCTTGTGGTAGACAGGTGCTACATACTAAGTTCCATATGTGAGAAGGTAGCTGAACGCCTTGTCCAAAAGCATCTTACTTCTGAGAGTTGAGCTCACCCTCAGTCCCTCACAGTTCCACACTGCCTGCAGAGTGAGTTTCACACGTCTTCACCAGAGACGATTGCCAGAGGCTTCTGAGTACAAGTTAACAATGCAGACCTGGAGGGTATCTCCAGGTGCAGTAGAGTGGTAATCTTGGAACCTCCTGACTCAGAGTACTGCTACCTTCTCACTGCCATAGGAATGCAGCTAGTTGACAGCTGGCTTCAAGACATGCTTCCCTGTGAGAGCTGAGGACAGGGCAGAACCCTCCCGCATCCTGCCTGACTGTAGGAGTAGCTGCTAACATCCTTAATGTTAGTGGCTGGGAGAGGTTGCGGGAAAAGCATGTGTGAGCACTGGGCCTGAACTCCCGTGTATCTGAGTTGAATACAGCGATTTCCAATGGCCTTCTTCAATCACAGTGTAGCTAGGTTCCAACTCCCATGTCCGAGTGGGTAGCAGACATCTGCCTCCCATGCATACACACTTCTGAGAGTTGAGCTTATGGCCTGTACCTCCACATCCAGCCTGCTGGTACCCTTGGCTTCTAAAAGGCCTAGGCTCGCTGTTTGACGGAAGTGCTGGGAGAGGTAATTGGAATCACCCGGCACACAAGACTAGTGCCTCCAAGCTCAGTTCAGCGATTTCCTAGTAATTCCTGTGGTAGACTGGTGCTACATACTAAGTTCCATACGTGAGAGGGTAGCTGAACGCCTTGTCCAAAACCATCTTACTTCTGAGAGTTGAGCTCAGCCTCAGTCCCTCACAGTTCCACACTGCCTGCAGAGTGAGTTTCGCAGGTCTTCAGCAGAGACGTTTGCCAGAGGCTTCTGAGACGCAGGGTAACAATGCAGACCTGGAGGGTATCCCCAGGTGCAGTAGACTGGTAATCTTGGAACCTCCTGACTCAGAATACTGCTACCTTCTCACTGCCATAGGAATGCAGCTAGTTGACAGCTGGCTTCAAGACATGCTTCCCTGTGAGAGCTGAGGACAGGGCAGAACCCTCCCGCATGCTGCCTGACTGTAGGAGTAGCTGCTAACATCCTAATGTTAGTGGCTGGGAGAGGTTGCGGGAAAAGCATGTGTGAGCACTGGGCCTGAACTCCCGTGTATCTGAGTTGAATACAGCGATTTCCAACGGCTTTCCTCAACCAGAGTGTAGCTAGGTTCCAAATCCCATGTACGAGCGGGTAGCAGACATCTGCCTCCCATGCATACACACTTCTGAGAGTTGAGCTTATGGCCTGTACCTCCACATCCAGCCTGCTGGTACCCTTGGCTTCTAAAAGGCCTAGGCTCGCTGTTTGACGGAAGTGCTGGGAGAGGTAATTGGAATCTCCCGGCACACAAGACGAGTGCCTCCAAGCTCAATTCACGATTTCCCAGTAATTCTTGTGGTAGACAGGTGCTACATACTAAGTTCCATATGTGAGAAGGTAGCTGAACGCCTTGTCCAAAAGCATCTTACTTCTGAGAGTTGAGCTCACCCTCAGTCCCTCACAGTTCCACACTGCCTGCAGAGTGAGTTTCACACGTCTTCACCAGAGACGATTGCCAGAGGCTTCTGAGTACAAGTTAACAATGCAGACCTGGAGGGTATCTCCAGGTGCAGTAGAGTGGTAATCTTGGAACCTCCTGACTCAGAGTACTGCTACCTTCTCACTGCCATAGGAATGCAGCTAGTTGACAGCTGGCTTCAAGACATGCTTCCCTGTGAGAGCTGAGGACAGGGCAGAACCCTCCCGCATCCTGCCTGACTGTAGGAGTAGCTGCTAACATCCTATGTTAGTGGCTGGGAGAGGTTGCGGGAAAAGCATGTGTGAGCACTGGGCCTGAACTCCCGTGTATCTGAGTTGAATACAGCGATTTCCAATGGCCTTCTTCAATCACAGTGTAGCTAGGTTCCAACTCCCATGTCCGAGTGGGTAGCAGACATCTGCCTCCCATGCATACACACTTCTGAGAGTTGAGCTTATGGCCTGTACCTCCACATCCAGCCTGCTGGTACCCTTGGCTTCTAAAAGGCCTAGGCTCGCTGTTTGACGGAAGTGCTGGGAGAGGTAATTGGAATCACCCGGCACACAAGACTAGTGCCTCCAAGCTCAGTCAGCGATTTCCTAGTAATTCCTGTGGTAGACTGGTGCTACATACTAAGTTCCATACGTGAGAGGGTAGCTGAACGCCTTGTCCAAAAGCCATCTTACTTCTGAGAGTTGAGCTCAGCCTCAGTCCCTCACAGTTCCACACTGCCTGCAGAGTGAGTTTCGCAGGTCTTCAGCAGAGACGTTTGCCAGAGGCTTCTGAGACGCAGGGTAACAATGCAGACCTGGAGGGTATCCCCAGGTGCAGTAGACTGGTAATCTTGGAACCTCCTGACTCAGAATACTGCTACCTTCTCACTGCCATAGGAATGCAGCTAGTTGACAGCTGGCTTCAAGACATGCTTCCCTGTGAGAGCTGAGGACAGGGCAGAACCCTCCCGCATCCTGCCTGACTGTAGGAGTAGCTGCTAACATCCTAATGTTAGTGGCTGGGAGAGGTTGCGGGAAAAGCATGTGTGAGCACTGGGCCTGAACTCCCGTGTATCTGAGTTGAATACAGCGATTTCCAACGGCTTTCCTCAACCAGAGTGTAGCTAGGTTCCAAATCCCATGTACGAGCGGGTAGCAGACATCTGCCTCCCATGCATACACACTTCTGAGAGTTGAGCTTATGGCCTGTACCTCCACATCCAGCCTGCTGGTACCCTTGGCTTCTAAAAGGCCTAGGCTCGCTGTTTGACGGAAGTGCTGGGAGAGGTAATTGGAATCTACCCGGCACACAAGACGAGTGCCTCCAAGCTCAGTTCAGCGATTTCCCTAGTAATTCCTGTGGTAGACTGGTGCTACATACTAAGTTCCATACGTGAGAGGGTAGCTGAACGCCTTGTCCAAAAGCATCTTACTTCTGAGAGTTGAGCTCAGCCTCAGTCCCTCACAGTTCCACACTGCCTGCAGAGTGAGTTTCGCAGGTCTTCAGCAGAGACGATTGCCAGAGGCTTCTGAGACGCAGGTAACAATGCAGACCTGGAGGGTATCTCCCAGGTGCAGTAGACTGGTAATCTTGGAACCTCCTGACTCAGAGTACTGCTACCTTCTCACTGCCATAGGAATGCAGCTAGTTGACAGCTGGCTTCAAGACATGCTTCCCTGTGAGAGCTGAGGACAGGGCAGAACCCTCCCGCATCCTGCCTGACTGTAGGAGTAGCTGCTAACATCCTATGTTAGTGGCTGGGAGAGGTTGCGGGAAAAGCATGTGTGAGCACTGGGCCTGAACTCCCGTGTATCTGAGTTGAATACAGCGATTTCCAACGGCTTTCCTCAACCAGAGTGTAGCTAGGTTCCAAATCCCATGTACGAGCGGGGTAGCAGACATCTGCCTCCCATGCATACACACTTCTGAGAGTTGAGCTTATGGCCTGTACCTCCACATCCAGCCTGCTGGTACCCTTGGCTTCTAAAAGGCCTAGGCTCGCTGTTTGACGGAAGTGCTGGGAGAGGTAATTGGAATCTCCCGGCACACAAGACGAGTGCCTCCAAGCTCAATTCACGATTTCCCAGTAATTCTTGTGGTAGACAGGTGCTACATACTAAGTTCCATATGTGAGAAGGTAGCTGAACGCCTTGTCCAAAAGCATCTTACTTCTGAGAGTTGAGCTCAGCCCTCAGTCCCTCACAGTTCCACACTGCCTGCAGAGTGAGTTTCACACGTCTTCACCAGAGACGATTGCCAGAGGCTTCTGAGTACAAGTTAACAATGCAGACCTGGAGGGTATCTCCAGGTGCAGTAGAGTGGTAATCTTGGAACCTCCTGACTCAGAGTACTGCTACCTTCTCACTGCCATAGGAATGCAGCTAGTTGACAGCTGGCTTCAAGACATGCTTCCCTGTGAGAGCTGAGGACAGGGCAGAACCCTCCCGCATCCTGCCTGACTGTAGGAGTAGCTGCTAACATCCTTATGTTAGTGGCTGGGAGAGGTTGCGGGAAAAGCATGTGTGAGCACTGGGCCTGAACTCCCGTGTATCTGAGTTGAATACAGCGATTTCCAACTGGCCTTTCCTCAATCACAGTGTAGCTAGGTTCCAACTCCCATGTCCGAGTGGGTAGCAGACATCTGCCTCCCATGCATACACACTTCTGAGAGTTGAGCTTATGGCCTGTACCTCCACATCCAGCCTGCTGGTACCCTTGGCTTCTAAAAGGCCTAGGCTCGCTGTTTGACGGAAGTGCTGGGAGAGGTAATTGGAATCACCCGGCACACAAGACTAGTGCCTCCAAGCTCAGTTCAGCGATTTCCTAGTAATTCCTGTGGTAGACTGGTGCTACATACTAAGTTCCATACGTGAGAGGGTAGCTGAACGCCTTGTCCAAAAGCATCTTACTTCTGAGAGTTGAGCTCAGCCTCAGTCCCTCACAGTTCCACACTGCCTGCAGAGTGAGTTTCGCAGGTCTTCAGCAGAGACGTTTGCCAGAGGCTTCTGAGACGCAGGGTAACAATGCAGACCTGGAGGGTATCCCCAGGTGCAGTAGACTGGTAATCTTGGAACCTCCTGACTCAGAATACTGCTACCTTCTCACTGCCATAGGAATGCAGCTAGTTGACAGCTGGCTTCAAGACATGCTTCCCTGTGAGAGCTGAGGACAGGGCAGAACCCTCCCGCATCCTGCCTGACTGTAGGAGTAGCTGCTAACATCCTAATGTTAGTGGCTGGGAGAGGTTGCGGGAAAAGCATGTGTGAGCACTGGGCCAGAACTCCCGTGTATCTGAGTTGAATACAGCGATTTCCAACGGCTTTCCTCAACCAGAGTGTAGCTAGGTTCCAAATCCCATGTACGAGCGGGTAGCAGACATCTGCCTCCCATGCATACACACTTCTGAGAGTTGAGCTTATGGCCTGTACCTCCACATCCAGCCTGCTGGTACCCTTGGCTTCTAAAAGGCCTAGGCTCGCTGTTTGACGGAAGTGCTGGGAGAGGTAATTGGAATCACCCGGCACACAAGACTAGTGCCTCCAAGCTCAGTTCAGCGATTTCCTAGTAATTCCTGTGGTAGACTGGTGCTACATACTAAGTTCCATACGTGAGAGGGTAGCTGAACGCCTTGTCCAAAACCATCTTACTTCTGAGAGTTGAGCTCAGCCTCAGTCCCTCACAGTTCCACACTGCCTGCAGAGTGAGTTTCGCAGGTCTTCAGCAGAGACGTTTGCCAGAGGCTTCTGAGTACAATTAACAATGCAGACCTGGAGGGTATCCCCAGGTGCAGTAGACTGGTAATCTTGGAACCTCCTGACTCAGAATACTGCTACCTTCACTGCCATAGGAATGCAGCTAGTTGACAGCTGGCTTCAAGACATGCTTCCCTGTGAGAGCTGAGGACAGGGCAGAACCCTCCCGCATGCTGCCTGACTGTAGGAGTAGCTGCTAACATCCTAATGTTAGTGGCTGGGAGAGGTTGCGGGAAAAGCATGTGTGAGCACTGGGCCTGAACTCCCGTGTATCTGAGTTGAATACAGCGATTTCCAACGGCTTTCCTCAACCAGAGTGTAGCTAGGTTCCAAATCCCATGTACGAGCGGGTAGCAGACATCTGCCTCCCATGCATACACACTTCTGAGAGTTGAGCTTATGGCCTGTACCTCCACATCCAGCCTGCTGGTACCCTTGGCTTCTAAAAGGCCTAGGCTCGCTGTTTGACGGAAGTGCTGGGAGAGGTAATTGGAATCTCCCGGCACACAAGACGAGTGCCTCCAAGCTCAATTCACGATTTCCCAGTAATTCTTGTGGTAGACAGGTGCTACATACTAAGTTCCATATGTGAGAAGGTAGCTGAACGCCTTGTCCAAAAGCATCTTACTTCTGAGAGTTGAGCTCAGCCTCAGTCCCTCACAGTTCCACACTGCCTGCAGAGTGAGTTTCACACGTCTTCACCAGAGACGATTGCCAGAGGCTTCTGAGTACAAGTTAACAATGCAGACCTGGAGGGTATCTCCAGGTGCAGTAGAGTGGTAATCTTGGAACCTCCTGACTCAGAGTACTGCTACCTTCTCACTGCCATAGGAATGCAGCTAGTTGACAGCTGGCTTCAAGACATGCTTCCCTGTGAGAGCTGAGGACAGGGCAGAACCCTCCCGCATCCTGCCTGACTGTAGGAGTAGCTGCTAACATCCTAATGTTAGTGGCTGGGAGAGGTTGCGGGAAAAGCATGTGTGAGCACTGGGCCTGAACTCCCGTGTATCTGAGTTGAATACAGCGATTTCCAACGGCTTTCCTCAATCCAGAGTGTAGCTAGGTTCCAAATCCCATGTCCGAGTGGGTAGCAGACATCTGCCTCCCATGCATACACACTTCTGAGAGTTGAGCTTATGGCCTGTACCTCCACATCCAGCCTGCTGGTACCCTTGGCTTCTAAAAGGCCTAGGCTCGCTGTTTGACGGAAGTGCTGGGAGAGGTAATTGGAATCTCCCGGCACACAAGACGAGTGCCTCCAAGCTCAATTCACGATTTCCCAGTAATTCTTGTGGTAGACAGGTGCTACATACTAAGTTCCATATGTGAGAAGGTAGCTGAACGCCTTGTCCAAAAGCATCTTACTTCTGAGAGTTGAGCTCACCCTCAGTCCCTCACAGTTCCACACTGCCTGCAGAGTGAGTTTCACACGTCTTCACCAGAGACGATTGCCAGAGGCTTCTGAGTACAAGTTAACAATGCAGACCTGGAGGGTATCTCCAGGTGCAGTAGAGTGGTAATCTTGGAACCTCCTGACTCAGAGTACTGCTACCTTCTCACTGCCATAGGAATGCAGCTAGTTGACAGCTGGCTTCAAGACATGCTTCCCTGTGAGAGCTGAGGACAGGGCAGAACCCTCCCGCATCCTGCCTGACTGTAGGAGTAGCTGCTAACATCCTAATGTTAGTGGCTGGGAGAGGTTGCGGGAAAAGCATGTGTGAGCACTGGGCCTGAACTCCCGTGTATCTGAGTTGAATACAGCGATTTCCAACGGCTTTCCTCAACCAGAGTGTAGCTAGGTTCCAAATCCCATGTACGAGCGGGTAGCAGACATCTGCCTCCCATGCATACACACTTCTGAGAGTTGAGCTTATGGCCTGTACCTCCACATCCAGCCTGCTGGTACCCTTGGCTTCTAAAAGGCCTAGGCTCGCTGTTTGACGGAAGTGCTGGGAGAGGTAATTGGAATCACCCGGCACACAAGACTAGTGCCTCCAAGCTCAGTTCAGCGATTTCCTAGTAATTCCTGTGGTAGACAGGTGCTACATACTAAGTTCCATATGTGAGAAGGTAGCTGAACGCCTTGTCCAAAAGCATCTTACTTCTGAGAGTTGAGCTCAGCCCTCAGTCCCTCACAGTTCCACACTGCCTGCAGAGTGAGTTTCAGCACGGTCTTCAGCAGAGACGTTTGCCAGAGGCTTCTGAGTACAGAGGTAACAATGCAGACCTGGAGGGTATCCCCAGGTGCAGTAGACGTGGTAATCTTGGAACCTCCTGACTCAGAGTACTGCTACCTTCTCACTGCCATAGGAATGCAGCTAGTTGACAGCTGGCTTCAAGACATGCTTCCCTGTGAGAGCTGAGGACAGGGCAGAACCCTCCCGCATCCTGCCTGACTGTAGGAGTAGCTGCTAACATCCTTATGTTAGTGGCTGGGAGAGGTTGCGGGAAAAGCATGTGTGAGCACTGGGCCTGAACTCCCGTGTATCTGAGTTGAATACAGCGATTTCCAACGGCTTTCCTCAATCCAGAGTGTAGCTAGGTTCCAAATCCCATGTACGAGCGGGTAGCAGACATCTGCCTCCCATGCATACACACTTCTGAGAGTTGAGCTTATGGCCTGTACCTCCACATCCAGCCTGCTGGTACCCTTGGCTTCTAAAAGGCCTAGGCTCGCTGTTTGACGGAAGTGCTGGGAGAGGTAATTGGAATCACCCGGCACACAAGACTAGTGCCTCCAAGCTCAGTCCAGCGATTTCCTAGTAATTCCTGTGGTAGACTGGTGCTACATACTAAGTTCCATACGTGAGAGGGTAGCTGAACGCCTTGTCCAAAAGCATCTTACTTCTGAGAGTTGAGCTCAGCCTCAGTCCCTCACAGTTCCACACTGCCTGCAGAGTGAGTTTCGCACGTCTTCAGCAGAGACGTTTGCCAGAGGCTTCTGAGTACGCAGGGTAACAATGCAGACCTGGAGGGTATCTCCAGGTGCAGTAGACTGGTAATCTTGGAACCTCCTGACTCAGAATACTGCTACCTTCTCACTGCCATAGGAATGCAGCTAGTTGACAGCTGGCTTCAAGACATGCTTCCCTGTGAGAGCTGAGGACAGGGCAGAACCCTCCCGCATCCTGCCTGACTTAGGAGTAGCTGCTAACATCCTAATGTTAGTGGCTGGGAGAGGTTGCGGGAAAAGCATGTGTGAGCACTGGGCCTGAACTCCCGTGTATCTGAGTTGAGTACTGCGATTTCCAACGGCTTTCCTCAATCAGAGTGTAGCTAGGTTCCAACTCCCATGTCCGAGTGGGTAGCAGACATCTGCCTCCCATGCATACACACTTCTGAGAGTTGAGCTTATGGCCTGTACCTCCACATCCAGCCTGCTGGTACCCTTGGCTTCTAAAAGGCCTAGGCTCGCTGTTTGACGGAAGTGCTGGGAGAGGTAATTGGAATCACCCGGCACACAAGACTAGTGCCTCCAAGCTCAAGTTCAGCGATTTCCCTAGTAATTCCTTGTGGTAGACATGGTGCTACATACTAAGTTCCATATGTGAGAGGGTAGCTGAACGCCTTGTCCAAAAGCATCTTACTTCTGAGAGTTGAGCTCAGCCTCAGTCCCTCACAGTTCCACACTGCCTGCAGAGTGAGTTTCAGCACGGTCTTCAGCCAGAGACGATTGCCAGAGGCTTCTGAGACGCAGGGTAACAATGCAGACCTGGAGGGTATCCCAGGTGCAGTAGACTGGTAATCTTGGAACCTCCTGACTCAGAGTACTGCTACCTTCTCACTGCCATAGGAATGCAGCTAGTTGACAGCTGGCTTCAAGACATGCTTCCCTGTGAGAGCTGAGGACAGGGCAGAACCCTCCCGCATCCTGCCTGACTGTAGGAGTAGCTGCTAACATCCTAATGTTAGTGGCTGGGAGAGGTTGCGGGAAAAGCATGTGTGAGCACTGGGCCTGAACTCCCGTGTATCTGAGTTGAATACAGCGATTTCCAACGGCTTTCCTCAACCAGAGTGTAGCTAGGTTCCAAATCCCATGTACGAGCGGGTAGCAGACATCTGCCTCCCATGCATACACACTTCTGAGAGTTGAGCTTATGGCCTGTACCTCCACATCCAGCCTGCTGGTACCCTTGGCTTCTAAAAGGCCTAGGCTCGCTGTTTGACGGAAGTGCTGGGAGAGGTAATTGGAATCTCCCGGCACACAAGACGAGTGCCTCCAAGCTCAATTCACGATTTCCCAGTAATTCTTGTGGTAGACAGGTGCTACATACTAAGTTCCATATGTGAGAAGGTAGCTGAACGCCTTGTCCAAAAGCATCTTACTTCTGAGAGTTGAGCTCAGCCCTCAGTCCCTCACAGTTCCACACTGCCTGCAGAGTGAGTTTCACACGTCTTCACCAGAGACGATTGCCAGAGGCTTCTGAGTACAAGTTAACAATGCAGACCTGGAGGGTATCTCCAGGTGCAGTAGAGTGGTAATCTTGGAACCTCCTGACTCAGAGTACTGCTACCTTCTCACTGCCATAGGAATGCAGCTAGTTGACAGCTGGCTTCAAGACATGCTTCCCTGTGAGAGCTGAGGACAGGGCAGAACCCTCCCGCATCCTGCCTGACTGTAGGAGTAGCTGCTAACATCCTTATGTTAGTGGCTGGGAGAGGTTGCGGGAAAAGCATGTGTGAGCACTGGGCCTGAACTCCCGTGTATCTGAGTTGAATACAGCGATTTCCAACGGCTTTCATCAATCAGAGTGTAGCTAGGTTCCAACTCCCATGTCCGAGTGGGTAGCAGACATCTGCCTCCCATGCATACACACTTCTGAGAGTTGAGCTTATGGCCTGTACCTCCACATCCAGCCTGCTGGTACCCTTGGCTTCTAAAAGGCCTAGGCTCGCTGTTTGACGGAAGTGCTGGGAGAGGTAATTGGAATCACCCGGCACACAAGACTAGTGCCTCCAAGCTCAGTCAGCGATTTCCTAGTAATTCCTGTGGTAGACTGGTGCTACATACTAAGTTCCATACGTGAGAGGGTAGCTGAACGCCTTGTCCAAAAGCCATCTTACTTCTGAGAGTTGAGCTCAGCCTCAGTCCCTCACAGTTCCACACTGCCTGCAGAGTGAGTTTCGCAGGTCTTCAGCAGAGACGTTTGCCAGAGGCTTCTGAGACGCAGGGTAACAATGCAGACCTGGAGGGTATCCCAGGTGCAGTAGACTGGTAATCTTGGAACCTCCTGACTCAGAATACTGCTACCTTCTCACTGCCATAGGAATGCAGCTAGTTGACAGCTGGCTTCAAGACATGCTTCCCTGTGAGAGCTGAGGACAGGGCAGAACCCTCCCGCATCCTGCCTGACTGTAGGAGTAGCTGCTAACATCCTAATGTTAGTGGCTGGGAGAGGTTGCGGGAAAAGCATGTGTGAGCACTGGGCCTGAACTCCCGTGTATCTGAGTTGAATACAGCGATTTCCAACGGCTTTCCTCAACCAGAGTGTAGCTAGGTTCCAAATCCCATGTACGAGCGGGTAGCAGACATCTGCCTCCCATGCATACACACTTCTGAGAGTTGAGCTTATGGCCTGTACCTCCACATCCAGCCTGCTGGTACCCTTGGCTTCTAAAAGGCCTAGGCTCGCTGTTTGACGGAAGTGCTGGGAGAGGTAATTGGAATCTCCCGGCACACAAGACGAGTGCCTCCAAGCTCAATTCACGATTTCCCAGTAATTCTTGTGGTAGACAGGTGCTACATACTAAGTTCCATATGTGAGAAGGTAGCTGAACGCCTTGTCCAAAAGCATCTTACTTCTGAGAGTTGAGCTCACCCTCAGTCCCTCACAGTTCCACACTGCCTGCAGAGTGAGTTTCACACGTCTTCACCAGAGACGATTGCCAGAGGCTTCTGAGTACAAGTTAACAATGCAGACCTGGAGGGTATCTCCAGGTGCAGTAGAGTGGTAATCTTGGAACCTCCTGACTCAGAGTACTGCTACCTTCTCACTGCCATAGGAATGCAGCTAGTTGACAGCTGGCTTCAAGACATGCTTCCCTGTGAGAGCTGAGGACAGGGCAGAACCCTCCCGCATCCTGCCTGACTGTAGGAGTAGCTGCTAACATCCTTATGTTAGTGGCTGGGAGAGGTTGCGGGAAAAGCATGTGTGAGCACTGGGCCTGAACTCCCGTGTATCTGAGTTGAATACAGCGATTTCCAATGGCCTTCTTCAATCACAGTGTAGCTAGGTTCCAACTCCCATGTCCGAGTGGGTAGCAGACATCTGCCTCCCATGCATACACACTTCTGAGAGTTGAGCTTATGGCCTGTACCTCCACATCCAGCCTGCTGGTACCCTTGGCTTCTAAAAGGCCTAGGCTCGCTGTTTGACGGAAGTGCTGGGAGAGGTAATTGGAATCACCCGGCACACAAGACTAGTGCCTCCAAGCTCAGTCCAGCGATTTCCTAGTAATTCCTGTGGTAGACTGGTGCTACATACTAAGTTCCATACGTGAGAGGGTAGCTGAACGCCTTGTCCAAAAGCATCTTACTTCTGAGAGTTGAGCTCAGCCTCAGTCCCTCACAGTTCCACACTGCCTGCAGAGTGAGTTTCGCAGGTCTTCAGCAGAGACGTTTGCCAGAGGCTTCTGAGACGCAGGGTAACAATGCAGACCTGGAGGGTATCCCCAGGTGCAGTAGACTGGTAATCTTGGAACCTCCTGACTCAGAGTACTGCTACCTTCTCACTGCCATAGGAATGCAGCTAGTTGACAGCTGGCTTCAAGACATGCTTCCCTGTGAGAGCTGAGGACAGGGCAGAACCCTCCCGCATCCTGCCTGACTGTAGGAGTAGCTGCTAACATCCTAATGTTAGTGGCTGGGAGAGGTTGCGGGAAAAGCATGTGTGAGCACTGGGCCTGAACTCCCGTGTATCTGAGTTGAATACAGCGATTTCCAACGGCTTTCCTCAATCCAGAGTGTAGCTAGGTTCCAAATCCCATGTACGAGCGGGTAGCAGACATCTGCCTCCCATGCATACACACTTCTGAGAGTTGAGCTTATGGCCTGTACCTCCACATCCAGCCTGCTGGTACCCTTGGCTTCTAAAAGGCCTAGGCTCGCTGTTTGACGGAAGTGCTGGGAGAGGTAATTGGAATCTCCCGGCACACAAGACGAGTGCCTCCAAGCTCAATTCACGATTTCCCAGTAATTCTTGTGGTAGACAGGTGCTACATACTAAGTTCCATATGTGAGAAGGTAGCTGAACGCCTTGTCCAAAAGCATCTTACTTCTGAGAGTTGAGCTCACCTCAGTCCCTCACAGTTCCACACTGCCTGCAGAGTGAGTTTCACACGTCTTCACCAGAGACGATTGCCAGAGGCTTCTGAGTACAAGTTAACAATGCAGACCTGGAGGGTATCTCCAGGTGCAGTAGAGTGGTAATCTTGGAACCTCCTGACTCAGAGTACTGCTACCTTCTCACTGCCATAGGAATGCAGCTAGTTGACAGCTGGCTTCAAGACATGCTTCCCTGTGAGAGCTGAGGACAGGGCAGAACCCTCCCGCATCCTGCCTGACTGTAGGAGTAGCTGCTAACATCCTTATGTTAGTGGCTGGGAGAGGTTGCGGGAAAAGCATGTGTGAGCACTGGGCCTGAACTCCCGTGTATCTGAGTTGAATACAGCGATTTCCAACGGCCTTTCATCAATCAGAGTGTAGCTAGGTTCCAAACTCCCATGTCCGAGTGGGTAGCAGACATCTGCCTCCCATGCATACACACTTCTGAGAGTTGAGCTTATGGCCTGTACCTCCACATCCAGCCTGCTGGTACCCTTGGCTTCTAAAAGGCCTAGGCTCGCTGTTTGACGGAAGTGCTGGGAGAGGTAATTGGAATCTCCCGGCACACAAGACGAGTGCCTCCAAGCTCAATTCAGCGATTTCCCAGTAATTCCTTGTGGTAGACAGGTGCTACATACTAAGTTCCATACTGTGAGAGGGTAGCTGAACGCCTTGTCCAAAAGCATCTTACTTCTGAGAGTTGAGCTCAGCCCTCAGTCCCTCACAGTTCCACACTGCCTGCAGAGTGAGTTTCGCAGGTCTTCAGCAGAGACGATTGCCAGAGGCTTCTGAGTACGCAGGGTAACAATGCAGACCTGGAGGGTATCTCCAGGTGCAGTAGAGCTGGTAATCTTGGAACCTCCTGACTCAGAGTACTGCTACCTTCTCACTGCCATAGGAATGCAGCTAGTTGACAGCTGGCTTCAAGACATGCTTCCCTGTGAGAGCTGAGGACAGGGCAGAACCCTCCCGCATCCTGCCTGACTGTAGGAGTAGCTGCTAACATCCTAATGTTAGTGGCTGGGAGAGGTTGCGGGAAAAGCATGTGTGAGCACTGGGCCTGAACTCCCGTGTATCTGAGTTGAATACAGCGATTTCCAACGGCTTTCCTCAACCAGAGTGTAGCTAGGTTCCAAATCCCATGTACGAGCGGGTGGTAGCAGACATCTGCCTCCCATGCATACACACTTCTGAGAGTTGAGCTTATGGCCTGTACCTCCACATCCAGCCTGCTGGTACCCTTGGCTTCTAAAAGGCCTAGGCTCGCTGTTTGACGGAAGTGCTGGGAGAGGTAATTGGAATCTCCCGGCACACAAGACGAGTGCCTCCAAGCTCAATTCACGATTTCCCAGTAATTCTTGTGGTAGACAGGTGCTACATACTAAGTTCCATATGTGAGAAGGTAGCTGAACGCCTTGTCCAAAAGCATCTTACTTCTGAGAGTTGAGCTCAGCCTCAGTCCCTCACAGTTCCACACTGCCTGCAGAGTGAGTTTCACACGTCTTCACCAGAGACGATTGCCAGAGGCTTCTGAGTACAAGTTAACAATGCAGACCTGGAGGGTATCTCCAGGTGCAGTAGAGTGGTAATCTTGGAACCTCCTGACTCAGAGTACTGCTACCTTCTCACTGCCATAGGAATGCAGCTAGTTGACAGCTGGCTTCAAGACATGCTTCCCTGTGAGAGCTGAGGACAGGGCAGAACCTCCCGCATCCTGCCTGACTGTAGGAGTAGCTGCTAACATCCTTATGTTAGTGGCTGGGAGAGGTTGCGGGAAAAGCATGTGTGAGCACTGGGCCTGAACTCCCGTGTATCTGAGTTGAATACAGCGATTTCCAACGGCTTTCCTCAATCCAGAGTGTAGCTAGGTTCCAACTCCCATGTCCGAGTGGGTAGCAGACATCTGCCTCCCATGCATACACACTTCTGAGAGTTGAGCTTATGGCCTGTACCTCCACATCCAGCCTGCTGGTACCCTTGGCTTCTAAAAGGCCTAGGCTCGCTGTTTGACGGAAGTGCTGGGAGAGGTAATTGGAATCACCCGGCACACAAGACTAGTGCCTCCAAGCTCAGTTCAGCGATTTCCTAGTAATTCCTGTGGTAGACTGGTGCTACATACTAAGTTCCATACTGTGAGAGGGTAGCTGAACGCCTTGTCCAAAAGCATCTTACTTCTGAGAGTTGAGCTCAGCCTCAGTCCCTCACAGTTCCACACTGCCTGCAGAGTGAGTTTCGCAGGTCTTCACCAGAGACGTTTGCCAGAGGCTTCTGAGACGCAGGGTAACAATGCAGACCTGGAGGGTATCCCCAGGTGCAGTAGACTGGTAATCTTGGAACCTCCTGACTCAGAATACTGCTACCTTCTCACTGCCATAGGAATGCAGCTAGTTGACAGCTGGCTTCAAGACATGCTTCCCTGTGAGAGCTGAGGACAGGGCAGAACCCTCCCGCATCCTGCCTGACTGTAGGAGTAGCTGCTAACATCCTAATGTTAGTGGCTGGGAGAGGTTGCGGGAAAAGCATGTGTGAGCACTGGGCCTGAACTCCCGTGTATCTGAGTTGAATACAGCGATTTCCAACGGCTTTCCTCAATCCAGAGTGTAGCTAGGTTCCAAATCCCATGTCCGAGCTGGGTAGCAGACATCTGCCTCCCATGCATACACACTTCTGAGAGTTGAGCTTATGGCCTGTACCTCCACATCCAGCCTGCTGGTACCCTTGGCTTCTAAAAGGCCTAGGCTCGCTGTTTGACGGAAGTGCTGGGAGAGGTAATTGGAATCTACCCGGCACACAAGACTAGTGCCTCCAAGCTCAATTCAGCGATTTCCCTAGTAATTCTGTGGTAGACAGGTGCTACATACTAAGTTCCATATGTGAGAGGGTAGCTGAACGCCTTGTCCAAAAGCATCTTACTTCTGAGAGTTGAGCTCAGCCCTCAGTCCCTCACAGTTCCACACTGCCTGCAGAGTGAGTTTCACACGTCTTCAGCAGAGACGATTGCCAGAGGCTTCTGAGACGCAGGGTAACAATGCAGACCTGGAGGGTATCTCCAGGTGCAGTAGAGTGGTAATCTTGGAACCTCCTGACTCAGAATACTGCTACCTTCTCACTGCCATAGGAATGCAGCTAGTTGACAGCTGGCTTCAAGACATGCTTCCCTGTGAGAGCTGAGGACAGGGCAGAACCCTCCCGCATCCTGCCTGACTGTAGGAGTAGCTGCTAACATCCTTAATGTTAGTGGCTGGGAGAGGTTGCGGAAAAGCATGTGTGAGCACTGGGCCTGAACTCCCGTGTATCTGAGTTGAATACAGCGATTTCCAACGGCCTTTCCTCAATCAGAGTGTAGCTAGGTTCCAAATCCCATGTACGAGCTGGGTAGCAGACATCTGCCTCCCATGCATACACACTTCTGAGAGTTGAGCTTATGGCCTGTACCTCCACATCCAGCCTGCTGGTACCCTTGGCTTCTAAAAGGCCTAGGCTCGCTGTTTGACGGAAGTGCTGGGAGAGGTAATTGGAATCACCCGGCACACAAGACTAGTGCCTCCAAGCTCAATTCACGATTTCCCTAGTAATTCCTGTGGTAGACAGGTGCTACATACTAAGTTCCATATGTGAGAGGGTAGCTGAACGCCTTGTCCAAAAGCATCTTACTTCTGAGAGTTGAGCTCACCCTCAGTCCCTCACAGTTCCACACTGCCTGCAGAGTGAGTTTCACACGGTCTTCACCAGAGACGATTGCCAGAGGCTTCTGAGTACAAGTTAACAATGCAGACCTGGAGGGTATCTCCAGGTGCAGTAGACTGGTAATCTTGGAACCTCCTGACTCAGAGTACTGCTACCTTCTCACTGCCATAGGAATGCAGCTAGTTGACAGCTGGCTTCAAGACATGCTTCCCTGTGAGAGCTGAGGACAGGGCAGAACCCTCCCGCATCCTGCCTGACTGTAGGAGTAGCTGCTAACATCCTAATGTTAGTGGCTGGGAGAGGTTGCGGGAAAAGCATGTGTGAGCACTGGGCCTGAACTCCCGTGTATCTGAGTTGAATACAGCGATTTCCAACGGCTTTCCTCAACCAGAGTGTAGCTAGGTTCCAAATCCCATGTACGAGCGGGTAGCAGACATCTGCCTCCCATGCATACACACTTCTGAGAGTTGAGCTTATGGCCTGTACCTCCACATCCAGCCTGCTGGTACCCTTGGCTTCTAAAAGGCCTAGGCTCGCTGTTTGACGGAAGTGCTGGGAGAGGTAATTGGAATCTCCCGGCACACAAGACGAGTGCCTCCAAGCTCAATTCACGATTTCCCAGTAATTCTTGTGGTAGACAGGTGCTACATACTAAGTTCCATATGTGAGAAGGTAGCTGAACGCCTTGTCCAAAAGCATCTTACTTCTGAGAGTTGAGCTCAGCCCTCAGTCCCCTCACAGTTCCACACTGCCTGCAGAGTGAGTTTCACACGTCTTCACCAGAGACGATTGCCAGAGGCTTCTGAGTACAAGGTAACAATGCAGACCTGGAGGGTATCTCCCAGGTGCAGTAGACGTGGTAATCTTGGAACCTCCTGACTCAGAGTACTGCTACCTTCTCACTGCCATAGGAATGCAGCTAGTTGACAGCTGGCTTCAAGACATGCTTCCCTGTGAGAGCTGAGGACAGGGCAGAACCCTCCCGCATCCTGCCTGACTGTAGGAGTAGCTGCTAACATCCTAATGTTAGTGGCTGGGAGAGGTTGCGGGAAAAGCATGTGTGAGCACTGGGCCTGAACTCCCGTGTATCTGAGTTGAATACAGCGATTTCCAACGGCTTTCCTCAACCAGAGTGTAGCTAGGTTCCAAATCCCATGTACGAGCTGGGTAGCAGACATCTGCCTCCCATGCATACACACTTCTGAGAGTTGAGCTTATGGCCTGTACCTCCACATCCAGCCTGCTGGTACCCTTGGCTTCTAAAAGGCCTAGGCTCGCTGTTTGACGGAAGTGCTGGGAGAGGTAATTGGAATCTCCCGGCACACAAGACGAGTGCCTCCAAGCTCAATTCACGATTTCCCTGTAATTCTTGTGGTAGACTGGTGCTACATACTAAGTTCCATATGTGAGAAGGTAGCTGAACGCCTTGTCCAAAAGCATCTTACTTCTGAGAGTTGAGCTCACCCTCAGTCCCTCACAGTTCCACACTGCCTGCAGAGTGAGTTTCACACGTCTTCACCAGAGACGATTGCCAGAGGCTTCTGAGTACAAGTTAACAATGCAGACCTGGAGGGTATCTCCAGGTGCAGTAGAGTGGTAATCTTGGAACCTCCTGACTCAGAGTACTGCTACCTTCTCACTGCCATAGGAATGCAGCTAGTTGACAGCTGGCTTCAAGACATGCTTCCCTGTGAGAGCTGAGGACAGGGCAGAACCCTCCCGCATCCTGCCTGACTGTAGGAGTAGCTGCTAACATCCTATGTTAGTGGCTGGGAGAGGTTGCGGGAAAAGCATGTGTGAGCACTGGGCCTGAACTCCCGTGTATCTGAGTTGAATACAGCGATTTCCAACGGCTTTCCTCAATCAGAGTGTAGCTAGGTTCCAAATCCCATGTACGAGTGGGTAGCAGACATCTGCCTCCCATGCATACACACTTCTGAGAGTTGAGCTTATGGCCTGTACCTCCACATCCAGCCTGCTGGTACCCTTGGCTTCTAAAAGGCCTAGGCTCGCTGTTTGACGGAAGTGCTGGGAGAGGTAATTGGAATCACCCGGCACACAAGACTAGTGCCTCCAAGCTCAGTCAGCGATTTCCTAGTAATTCCTGTGGTAGACTGGTGCTACATACTAAGTTCCATACGTGAGAGGGTAGCTGAACGCCTTGTCCAAAAGCATCTTACTTCTGAGAGTTGAGCTCACCCTCAGTCCCTCACAGTTCCACACTGCCTGCAGAGTGAGTTTCGCAGGTCTTCACAGAGACGTTTGCCAGAGGCTTCTGAGACGCAGGGTAACAATGCAGACCTGGAGGGTATCCCCAGGTGCAGTAGACTGGTAATCTTGGAACCTCCTGACTCAGAATTACTGCTACCTTCTCACTGCCATAGGAATGCAGCTAGTTGACAGCTGGCTTCAAGACATGCTTCCCTGTGAGAGCTGAGGACAGGGCAGAACCCTCCCGCATCCTGCCTGACTGTAGGAGTAGCTGCTAACATCCTAATGTTAGTGGCTGGGAGAGGTTTGCGGGAAAAGCATGTGTGAGCACTGGGCCTGAACTCCCGTGTATCTGAGTTGAATACAGCGATTTCCAACGGCTTTCCTCAACCAGAGTGTAGCTAGGTTCCAAATCCATGTCCGAGCGGGTAGCAGACATCTGCCTCCCATGCATACACACTTCTGAGAGTTGAGCTTATGGCCTGTACCTCCACATCCAGCCTGCTGGTACCCTTGGCTTCTAAAAGGCCTAGGCTCGCTGTTTGACGGAAGTGCTGGGAGAGGTAATTGGAATCTCCCGGCACACAAGACGAGTGCCTCCAAGCTCAATTCACGATTTCCCAGTAATTCTTGTGGTAGACAGGTGCTACATACTAAGTTCCATATGTGAGAAGGTAGCTGAACGCCTTGTCCAAAAGCATCTTACTTCTGAGAGTTGAGCTCAGCCCTCAGTCCCTCACAGTTCCACACTGCCTGCAGAGTGAGTTTCACACGTCTTCACCAGAGACGATTGCCAGAGGCTTCTGAGTACAAGGTAACAATGCAGACCTGGAGGGTATCTCCCAGGTGCAGTAGAGTGGTAATCTTGGAACCTCCTGACTCAGAGTACTGCTACCTTCTCACTGCCATAGGAATGCAGCTAGTTGACAGCTGGCTTCAAGACATGCTTCCCTGTGAGAGCTGAGGACAGGGCAGAACCCTCCCGCATCCTGCCTGACTGTAGGAGTAGCTGCTAACATCCTAATGTTAGTGGCTGGGAGAGGGTTGCGGGAAAAGCATGTGTGAGCACTGGGCCTGAACTCCCGTGTATCTGAGTTGAATACAGCGATTTCCAACTGGCTTTCCTCAACAGAGTGTAGCTAGTTTCCAAATCCCATGTACGAGCGGGTAGGTAGCAGACATCTGCCTCCCATGCATACACACTTCTGAGAGTTGAGCTTATGGCCTGTACCTCCACATCCAAGCCTGCTGGTACCCTTGGCTTCTAAAAGGCCTAGGCTCGCTGTTTGACGGAAGTGCTGGGAAGAGGTCAATTGGAATCTACCCGGCACACAAGACGAGTGCCTCCAAGCTCAATTCACGATTTCCTAGTAATTCTTTGTGGTAGACAGGTGCTACATACTAAGTTCCATACGTGAGAATGGTAGCTGAACGCCTTGTCCAAAAGCATCTTACTTCTGAGAGTTGAGCTCACCTCAGTCCCTCACAGTTCCACACTGCCTGCAGAGTGAGTTTCCACGTCTTCACCAGAGACGATTGCCAGAGGGTTCTGAGTACCAGGGTAACAATGCAGACCTGGAGGGTATCTCCAGGTGCAGTAGACGTGGTAATCTTGGAACCTCCTGACTCAGAGTACTGCTACCTTCTCACTGCCATAGGAATGCAGCTAGTGACAGCTGGCTTCAAGACATGCTTCCCTGTGAGAGCTGAGGACAGGGCAGAACCCTCCCGCATCCTGCCTGACTGTAGGAGTAGCTGCTAACATCCTTATGTTAGTGGCTGGGAGAGGTTGCGGGAAAAGCATTGTGTGAGCACTGGGCCTGAACTCCCGTGTATCTGAGTTGAATACAGCGATTTCCAACGGCTTTCTTCAATCACAGTGTAGCTAGGTTCCAACTCCCATGTCCGAGTGGGTAGCAGACATCTGCCTCCCATGCATACACACTTCTGAGAGTTGAGCTTATGGCCTGTACCTCCAATCCAGCCTGCTGGTACCCTTGGCTTCTAAAAGGCCTAGGCTCGCTGTTTGACGGAAGTGGCTGGAGGAGGTAATTGGAATCACCGGCACACAAGACTAGTGCCTCCAAGCTCAGTTCAGCGATTTCCTAGTCAATTCCTTGTGGTAGACTGTGCTAACATACTAAGTTCCATACGTGAGGAGGGTAGCTGAACAGCCTGTCCAAAACCATCTTCTCCTTTTTAGGAGTTGAGCTCAGCCTCAGTCCCTCACAGTTCCCACACTGCCTGCAGAGTAGTTTCGCGGTCTTCAGAGAGACGTTTTGCCACGGAGGCTTCTGAGACGCAGTTGGTAAACAATGCAGAACTGAGGGGTATCCCAAGGTTGCAGTCGCTGGGTAACTCTTGGAACCTCCTTGACTCAGAATACTTTGCTACCTTCTCATGCCATAGGAATGCAGCTAGTTGAACAGGCTGGCCTTAAAGATTCAAGGACCATGGCATTCCTGTGATAGGCTGAGTGAGGACAGGGCAGACCCCTCCCGCATGCCTGCCTGACTGTAGGCGTATGCTGCTAACATCACTTAATTGTTAGTGGCTGGGAGAGGTTGCGAGGTGGGAAAAGCAGGTGTGAGCATGGGCCTGCACTCCCGTGTATCTGAGTTGAATACAGCGCATTTCCAATTGCATCTTCAACCAGAGTGTAGCTAGGTTCCAATCCCATGTACGACCGTATCGGGTAGCAGACATCTGCCTCCCATGCATACACACTTCTGAGAGTTGAGCTTATGGCCTGTACCTCCACATCCGCCTGCTGGTACCCTTGGCTTCTAAAAGGCCTAGGCTCGCTGTTTGACGGAAGTGCTGGGAGAGGTAATTGGAATCTCCCGGCACACAAGACGAGTGCCTCCAAGCTCAATTCACGATTTCCCAGTAATTCTTGTGGTAGACAGGGTACATACTAAGTTCCATATGTGAGAGGTAGCTGAACGCTTGCCAAAAGCATCTTACTCTGAGAGTTGAGCCACCCTCCTCCCTCACTCCACACTGCCTGCAGAGTGAGTTTCACACGTCTTCACCAGACGATTGCCAGAGGCTTCTGAGTACAAGTAACAATGCAGACCTGGAGGGTATCTCCAGGTGCAGTAGAGTGGTAATCTTGGAACCTCCTGACTCAGAGTACTGCTACCTTCTCACTGCCATAGGAATGCAGCTAGTTGACAGCTGGCTTCAAGACATGCTTCCCTGTGAGAGCTGAGGACAGGGCAGAACCCTCCCGCATCCTGCCTGACTGTAGGAGTAGCTGCTAACATCCTAGTTAGGGCTGGGAGAGGTGCGGGAAAAGCATGTGTGTGAGCACTGGGCCTGAACTCCCGTGTATCTGAGTTGAATACAGCGATTTCCAATGGCCTTCTTCAATCAAGTGTAGCTAGGTTCCAACTCCCATGTCCGAGGGTAGCAGACATCTGCCTCCCATGCATATACACTTCTGAGAGTTGAGCTTATGGCCTGTACCTCCACATCCAGCCTGCTGGTACCCTTGGCTCTAAAAGGCTAGGCTCGCTGTTTGACGGAAGTGCTGGGAGAGGTAATTGGAATCACCCGGCACACAAGACTAGTGCCTCCAAGCTCAGTTCAGCGATTTTCCTAGTAATTCCTGTGGTAGACTGGTGCTACATACTAAGTTCCA
>NW_023331753.1:0-34507 GCF_011100685.1 Canis lupus familiaris | reverse complement strand
CCCGGGCTGAAGGCTGCGCTAAACCGCTGAGCCACCCGGCTGTCCCTTCTCTAGCAGGCATTTCCCGTCACTGGCTTCACGCCCAGTCAGCTCTATTCCTGTTAACTCGTTGAATCCATTAATCTGCCCATTTTACGGATGGGAAAATGGAGGTCCGGGGAGGTTAAGCCACTTGGCCCAGTGTCTTACATTTTACAAGTGTAAAGCTCAAAGGTGATCCACGCAAGCGCACCCACAAAACCAGAGCATTTCATGCCAAGTATCTGCCCTTCAGGTGGTGGAGCCCATGGTCTCCCCTGGGGGTACGTCCACACCCGCAGGGGGACTGTCCCCACTCAACCCCACTCCCCCTGACCCCTGCAAGGTGCACACAATGGCTACTCACCCTCTATCCATGGAGAGGGCAGGGAGAGCTGGAGAGAGCAAAGGAGTGAGCCTTGCTGACCTGCAGGACAGGTGAATGCTCTGGAGGCTGGGGCGCCCCTGCTCCAGCAGAGCTGGTCCCCCAGTCGACAGTCAACACTGGGAGGCTTCCGCCCACCCCACGTGCGTCTCTGCTGAGCCCTGGGGGCAGGGGACTGCACGGCTTGTCCCTTGTCCCCGGCTCCCCATCAAAGGGCCTCCCACGTGGGGCCCACAGCGCCTTTAGGGCACTTTCTTGTTCTGCCCACTTTGCTTTAAAACAGGTGGCCTCTTACCTCCTACAGCATGGCATGGCGGGGAGGGGTGGCTTTGGAGAGGCTGGTCTGCTATCCCTTGGGTCACAGAGAGACCAAGGCTAGACCAGGTGCCTCGGGATGATGCTGGGTGGAGCACAGCATACTCAGGGACCCGCGATCCGAGTGCCTGCCCTTACATTTTGGCCAGCTGGGGGACCTCACCGGGGCTTCCCTGTCTCTGAGCGTTGTGGGCTGACGCCGGGACCCTCCCGAGCATGTGTGTGAGGGATGCTGAGAGGAGCCACTGCTCCCACCAGCTGTATGGCCCCGGGTGGGACGAGGGACCAGATCTGGAGAGGGGATGTCCCACATGCTTCCTTTCACTGTTTTCTTGAGCCTTCTGGGTCCTGACCCTTTGTGCCTTCTCCTCCCCTGCCCTAGTGAGTGACCAACAGCGTCCTTTACCAGGGGAGACGCTGGCGGGTAAATTCTGCATCGGTGGCTGTGCGTGTGCATTGTGCACCAGAGCTACGTATCAAACATTGCTATGTTCTGCAAGGAAAAGGAATAATCAAAACCTAGAACGATGACCCATCGGGATGAGTTCGCCTCCTCTTGGCTGTGCGTTGCTTTGTTACGATTTCAACTGCACTTCTTTAGGATTTTGGCAGAGTTGTTTTGACCTCGGGGTGAGCTGGCTTCCCTCGAGGAGGCTGTGTTGGGATGGGTCAGGATGTCGCCATCGACATCTGTCGTCCAGAAGCACTCGGACCCCCAGCGGCTGGTGGGGGTCCCGAGTGCTGGGGACTTGGCGGTAAGAGCCTAAGGAGCAGCAGCTACGACACTGGACATTTGAACTTTAAATACCAAGAATGGTGAGGAGTTACTGGATGTTTTGTCCGGCAGGTCTCCCCTTTGCTGACCTAAATCACTCTCCAGAGATCTTGAGACCCTCGCTCCGGCCTTGGCCAGGCCGTTCCCAGGTGGCAGTGGCATTAAACCCCTCAGCAGTCTCCGGTGGAGAAGGACACCGGTTTCGGCCTTGGCGAGGCTCGACCCTGTGGGCAGTGGTGCAGGCCGCGTGACAGTCCCCAGGGCACTAACCTTCGGAGCAGCCCGCCTCACTTGGCAACGCCCGCTGGCTAGGCAGGTGCCCCAGCATCCAGGGACCTAAGCCGGCAGCTTCTACTTAGAAAGGACCAACTAAAAAAAAAAAAAAAAAAAGACCAAATCTGCAGATAAGCAGCTCATAGAAAGGTACACAGACCTTGACTACATTTGGGCTTTCCTCCTTTCATCACCCTTCTACCTGGAAGCGTAATCGATCATCGGCTCGGAGCACGTTATTCCTTTACTGGCTTATTAAAAAGACATTATTCTATAGACTACTGGGTTGCGAAATATTACTATTATAAATTATCATTCCCGCCGTGAACCTGTGCTAAATTATTGGCAAAGACCATCTCAGTCTCTGAGCGTAATTTGCCTCGAATAAAATGTTCTTGCTAATGCAGATAAGAAGCACACGGTCTTCAGATTCAACTTCCATTCACGAGGCTCACAGAGTACGCCCGGCTGCTCATTTTCTCCCCATCTGACAGGTAGGCCGAGAGAGAGATGAGGCCTTCAGATAAGCCATGACCTGACCCGGCCCCAGGAACCTTCCCTCCTTGCTGTTTCCAGAGCTCAGGATCTGCAACTGTCGTCTTGCCCCAAATTTACATTTTACAAGTGTAAAGCTCAAAGGTGATCCACGCAAGCGCACCCACAACAGTCCCTTGTCTACACCCAGGAGCCTCACCGAGTCAGCCGGGATCCTCAAAACAGGCTAGCTTCTCAGTTAGCAAGAGGGGGACTGGATAAACTCAAAGCCCGGACCGTACATGCCCTCCAGACCCTCCACGCCCCTCTCTGCTCATGCCTCTCACTGCCCAAAAGTCTCCACCGAGCATAAAATCCAAAGCTCTTGCCACAGCCTGCAGGATCCTACTAGAGCTGGTCCTTGCCTACTTTCCGACTCCACTCTCCACGCCTTTTGTTTCGCTCACTTGACCTACCAGCCCGTGCCCTCCCGCAAGATGGCAAGCACGGGACCTGTGCCCAGGCTGTGTGCCCTGCCAGTGCTCCTCCCAGATAGGAGGCTATCCATCACTTAAGTCAGGATGCTGGGTCCCACGTCAGCTCCCGGGAGAGACTATCCCTCCACCCTCTGCATCCCTGAATCATGATGTCTATCACACTAAGCATTTCACCTGCCTTTTCCCAAGGTTATATCCTTATAGACAGCTGAAAAGATTGTCCATGCACCTAGGTCCCTTGAGCTCAGACTCTATTTTGTTCCCTACCGTGTTTCTAGAACAGTGATCTTACATAATCTCGAATAATCGCCTGAAAGGTGGGTACTAACCCACCTTACAGGTAGTAAAACTGAGGCTAAATGCCGTTGAGCAATTGCAATTTGCCTGATCTCACGATTCACAGGTGATAGACCTAGGATTCAAATCTAGACATTTTTAGTGCCTCCCTATTGTCGAGAGACACCATTCCATGGGTCTCTTGCATTCCTACGTGTCTTATTTGGCACTAAGAAATCTAAGACCTTGACTGTCTTTTATCTGGATCATTCTTTTTTTTTTAAGATTTTATTTATTTATTCATGAGACACACACACACACACACACACACACACACAGAGAAGCAGAGACACAGGCAGAGGGAGAAGCAGGCTCCATGCAGGGAGCCTGATGTGGGACTCGATCCCGGGACTCCAGGATCACTCCCCAGGCCGAAGGCAGGCGCAAACCACTGAGCAACCCAGGGATCCCAATCTGGATCATTCTTCAGAGCTGCATCTACAGCCACCGGTTGCAAGGCACGAGGTCACGTCTTCCTCTGGGACTAAAAGAGGGCTCGTTTACTGTTTGCTACCAAAGGCTGAATTTTATCATCAGCAAAATGTCCTTGGGGATGGAGTGACGTTCTGGCTCCCATGTCCCCCAGCTGATGAAGTCCAAGTCTCCAGTGCCACCTGCCCAGGAACACTTCCCTGGTTCCCTCCCCTTCCTGCTCCCCCACTCCTCCACCCCCCACCACCCAAATTCATGTGAGACAAGGATGTACTAGAAGGAAGGCAGTAAAAGAAAATTCGATTGGATCAAAGAAGGCCAAGCCAATGACCCTGGGGCAGACATCACAGAAAGGAGAAAACACGAGAGAGGCGAAATGTCTGAACGTCTACATTTTGGCAACCTTGAGAGTCCACTGGGCCGTGAACTCTCTGGAGTTCGAGCCAATGAAGCAAGTGGTCAGACTGAACCTGACCTGCCACTGGGAGCACAGACCGCGTCTCGTTTAGTTCAAGGTCTCTGGGACTGTGCCCGCATGGGGACCCGCCTCATGGGGAGACGGACGGAGGCTGAGCCGATGATGCTGACTCACGGTGGGCCTGCTGGTCGACCCCCACGCTACTCACTCGGGGGGTGGCAGGAGGGCCCGGGCTGCCTCCTCCAGGGGGGCTCTTCGGAGTGTTCCTTTTGGGAAACATTCAAGGGGTTCACAGGCCAGTGACCAAGCAGAACTGCTTTCTGATTATTCTTTTTCCAGCTGAATGAGATTCAGTTCATGGAACCCTTCTGGGCCCCAAGGAAAGGGGGACATTCCTCCGCTCCTGGAAATGAATTGCTGGCTCCACCGCCACAAGAACCCAGATCAGGGAGGAGAGGCTGAGAGAGGAGGACTGCTGGAGGCTCTTAACTGAGAGCCTGAGGCAGGACCGCAGAGGTCGCGCCCCCCCCATCCCTCTGCTGAGAGACCCCCGGGCCTACAAAATCAAAGGGGAGCTGCCTGAAGGCTCTGTCCCAGCACCTGGCTGCTGCCTGCCTCCGAGGCAGAGGCTGGTGGCATTTCAGGATCACAGAGGAACGCGGGGAGGACCATACGTCTCTGCTTCCTCTTCCAGGCAGGGAAACCAAGGCTCAGGGAGGGGATGCGACCTGCCCAAGGTTGTGCATGAGTCTGTGGGGGCGCGCAAGCCTAGAACCTGGGGTCCAGAACTCTCCAGACACGTCCCTTCCAGCACACCTGGCCCATGAACGGCCCCAGCAGGTGCCAGACAGGCATCAGTATCAACACAGAGGGCACAAGTGGCCCCCCGCCCCCGCCGCCCCCTCAGGGCAGGACACGTGACTACCTCTGCCCCTCCCCCACCCTCACCTCCCCACCTCCACCCCTACCTCCAGCAGGTGCTACTTGCTGGACTTCCCCCTCCCGAGGTCAGTGCAAGGTCAGTGGTACAGCGCCAGCCCCAGTTCTTGCTCTATTTCTGTAGTTCTGGAATCCAGGCTCTGCCCGGCTTGGAAGGACAAGCCTGAAGTAATGGACCAGAGTCCTGGTTTGAGAAAAAATACATAGCAATAGGGAACTACTTCGAATGCAGAGGATTAAGGAACAAGACAAGTAGCTTCCTATTCGACACACACCTGCCTTCTGCCCCATTCAGTTCTGTTCCATTTTCCTTGCCACACAGCCAAGACCACCTGTCTCACCCCTGCAGACACTGGGAGGGTGACAGATGGAGGAGGCAGCAGAGACTGGTAGCTATGCCGGCCCCAGGGCTTTTGCACACGCCGTGCCCCCTGCCTAGAATGTTCTTACCCTAGAATCCGCACGGCGTGCTCCCTGGCTGTATTCAGGGCTCTGCCCAAATGCCCTCTTTGGAGGGGCCTTCCCCGATCACCCTAAAATAGCATCACTGCCCCCTTTGCCCAGTTGCATTTCCCACAACAGACTTAATCGCGAAATGACACTTCACCATGTACAGAACTCCTTTGTTTGTCTGTCTCCCCGCACCAGGTGAGCAGGGACTTTTCACACCCGGGTCCCTTACTGCCATGTCCCCCGTGCTGGGAACAACAGTGGTTCTCAACAACATGTGTGGGCCGGAGGCAGGGTGAAAAGTGCTCAGAGCTCAGAAAGCAGAGGTTCGTCTGGGTTTGTGCCTTGTGTGTCTGTCGGGGCGGAGGGAGGTCCTTGGTCGTTCCTGGGCCTCAATGTCCTCATATGGAAAATGGGAGGGGGCAGCCCTGGTGGCGCAGCGGTTTAGCGCCGCCTGCAGCCAAGGGCGTGATCCTGGAGACCCTGGATCGAGTCCCACATCAGGCTCTCTGCGTGGAGCCTCCTTCTCCCTCTGCCTGTGTTTCTGCCCCTCTCTCTCTCTGCATCTCTATAAAAAAATAAAGTTAAAAAAAAAAAAAAGAAAATGGGAGGGTGACAGTGACCACCTCAAAGCAGCCCTGTCCACGGGCGACCCAGGGCAGTGTCCAGCTCCGGGCAGGTGCCCTCCCAACCCGGGGCCGTGTGCTGGAGGCCTGCCTGCCCCTGAGCGAGCACACCCTCTGGAGGGGAAGACAGGGCTCGGCCTACAGACTTCCTTTGGCTTTTGCAAAAACGACAAAACCAAAAATACTACAAAACCACACGGTGCATTTGTGCAGCCACGGAGGGCGGTGGCAAGGAAGCAGAGTCCTGCCTCCTGGGGTCCTCTGTGGCTGAGGCAGGATGTGGGGCCTACAGTACATGACGGGGGCACCTGGCTCTGCTGTGGGGCCCGCAGGCCCGCTTCCCAGAGGACCGGGAGCCTCGGAGTGACCTCTAGGGAATCGTGGAATGTCAGCCATGGGGGCGGAGGGGCTCATCCCTCACTCCCCATCCCCCCCAGCCCCCCAGAGGTGTGTGTGTGCAGCTCTGGGTTTGTCCCGACCAGACCAGCGTGGGATCGTTTATCAAATACCACCCTTCTCGGTTCCCCACCCTGATGCCTTTTCTTTGTCAACTCAGGAGCAGGAGCAACTGTATGACATTCATCAAATCATCAAAATCTCACTGCTGCTCTGGCCTGGAAACCACAGCTGAGGATCCCACTGTATGTATGGACGGACAAACTGAGGCTCAGCAAGGGAAGGCACTTACCTCCCCCCACCAAAAAAAAAAAAAATTCACACACTAGCTAGAAACTAGCTAGTTAAACAGCTTTTCCGGGTGAGTGGGGGTGGGAACCCCCTAGTCCAGCTGCTGGATCCCCTCACTCCCTCAAAGAGGGTTTGCAAATCAAAGTCACGCCCACTTCCACCCCCACTCCAGAGTTTTCTCTGAGGACTCAGGAGACCAAATCAGGCAGTTCATCTGCGGTCATGTTACTAAGTGGGGCTTGTTCATTCTCAAAGCTTTTTCAGAAACAGGTTCTAGGAAATCTTCTAAAAACAAGAGAGTGGGTTTCAAGGAAGAGAGGAGGAGACGGGCACCCCTAGTGATGGGAGGGAGGGGACGTGAGAAGCAGCGGGACCAGGAGAGAACAGATCCGGTCAGAGCCACAGTGAGGACCTGGAAAAGGCTTGGAGGGGGAGAGGGTGAGCCCCTGGCGGGGCCCTAACAGGATGTGGGCATCGGGCGCCTGCTTGGTGTCAGCCCAGGCTGGACGCCCCCTCCACCCCCCACCCCCCGCGCCCTCCTTCCCACCACGAAGTCCAGTGTCCTACTTTCTGAATCACAAAGACACAACCACCGTCGAAATAATCTATCTGGATGGTCTGCACAGAAGCGGAATGTTAGACATGCTTTAGGGTCAGGCACGGAACGCACTCCCTGTGCTGTCTGTGCCAGTGACCTGTTGATGCCCTTGAATATAGCAAAAAGGGAAAACACTGGGTTAACCAGAACTTTCTGATGATTAGAGGAACCTCTCATTTCCTGAACACTGCCCGGCAGCATGGGGTTTAGAAAGGACAGCTCTCAGGACACCTGGGTGGCTCAGTAGGTTAAGCATCTGCATTTGGCTCAGGTCATGATGGCAGGGTCCTGGGATGGAGTTCCGAGTCGGGCCCCCTGCTCCGTGAGGAGTCTGCTTCTCCCTCTGTCCCTCCCTCCACTCATGCTCTCTCTCTCTCTCAAATAAATAGATAAAATCTAAAAAAAAAAAAAAAAAAAAGAAAGGACCACCTTGGAAACATCCTGTATGTCTGGAAAGCCTACTGTGTCGTGAGTCCTGCAGGAGGCACAGCGAGAGACACAATAACCGGGTCACAGGCCTCCCACACTGGGGCGGTGGAGGAACAACCATTCCGATACAGCTGAAGGCAGAGAAAGCAAGCAATTAAAAGCACAGGTTCCGGAGCCACAGAGAGCAGGGTTCAAATCCCAGCTTTGCCACTTACCAGTGGTGCAAACCTCGGGGGAGTTCCTTAACCTCTCTGAGACTCAGTTTCTTCATCTGAAAAATTAAAAAAATAATAATAATTCAGACTCACCGCAGGGAAAAGGCATGAGGGTCTCTCCAGAGAGTGCTGGCGACATCCTCAGCTCACAGGCACAGAGTGAATGTGAAGTGCTATTTTGATGGCAGGGCCCTGTTGGGCCCCCGGCGTCGGGAGAGGACAGCGGTCGCCTTCAGAGCGCGGGGCCGGCGGCAGGGGAACACAGTGGCAGGGCTCAGTGCTCCAAACCGTTAAGTGAAAGCATGCACCATCCTGCCTCCTCTCCGAGACCACTTCCTGCCTTAGATCAAGGCCCAGGGGTTGGCGTGCACTCATCCGGTGACCTCTTGGGCATCCTGGCAGGGTTAGTCACTCTACACACACACCGTTGACGGCTGCCCCAGCCTCCCATCGCAACAGGAAGGAAACTGAGGCTCATGCAGGGTGGCCTGGTGGGGCCACAGGAGTGGTGGGCACAGAGCAGAGCTGGAAACCATCCTTCCCCCACAACAGAGGACAGAGGACTTTTCGGGTGCTCCTGCAATGGACCTGGTGGCAAGTCCCAGATCACATGGAGGTGGGGGGGGGTCTGATTCTGGAATATTCTAACTGGCAGGAATCTGACAGCTGGGCATTTTGGGAAGGGAGAGGTGACTTGAATCTGAGATTTAGGGAGGTGTTATTATTGTTTGAGCTTTTTTTTCTAGATGCTGACACAGGGGCGGGCCCTTCCTAAACAGTCATAAGGACGGAAGAAAACACCCCCACTCTGCTGTGGGATGAATAATAATCCCCCGCTTGCAGCCGATGCAGCCACATGCCTGTTGTCTTGGCTCTTGTCACCTGTGAGGCATGCAAAATGCTTTCCCTCTGGGAGTGGGGATGAAGAGAACTTTCTGTAGCGTTCCAATTTTAGTTATGTGCACTGCCAAGGCAAGCAAGAAGAGAACTTTCTGAATAGTCGAGACCACCTGGGCTCCTTTCTCTCCCCCTCACCTGAGCACACCTGCTCCCATGGACCTGAGCCCGCTGACCTCTGCACGTCAATAATGGATGACCCAGAGGCCCATGGATGTTAATATTACATAGCAGCCGCCCCAGCCAGCAGGAGGGAGTGGGTGCCTAGGACAGGCTGGCTTGCCTCTTACTCTCCATGGAAGTAACACAAAAGGAGAAATTTTTTAAAAGTATAAGAAGGTTTAATTAAAAGTAATTACTTTCCAGAATAAGCGGCATGTGTTGCTGGCACCCTCTGTCCCACCACATGCAGGGGAGCTTTGAGGGGAATGTGGTCCTGTGTAACTAACACTGGGTGAGCCTCAAGGCCGTTGAGGCAATGGCTGGAGACCACCAGCCTGTCACTCCTGGCTGTGTATCCTTCAGTGAGCCACTTACTGCACCCTGCCTCAGTTTCCTCATCTGTAAAGTAGGGAGAATGATAGTGCCTAGCTCCCCAGTTGCTGAGAAGATTAAGAAGGCCAACATATATAAAGTGTTTAAGGCATGCCTGGCAGGTACTATTGCTCTCTAAGGGGTAAGGTGCCACCATCACCATCACTACCACCACCACCAGCAGCTTCAGAATCATCTCCATCTCCATCAACACTATCACCATAGCCATTATCATCATCTCCATCACCAACCTCACCATCCTCACCATCCCCATCATCATTATATCATCATCATCACCATCATCATCTCTTATCACCATCACCATCACCACCATCATATCATCATCTCCATCAATATCATCTCCATTACCATCATCATCACATCACCATCACAATCATTACCATCATCATCGTCATTATTACCATCATCACGTCTTCATCATCATCATCATCATCCCATCATCACCATCATCATCTCTTATCACCATCACCACCACCACCATCATATCATCATCTCCATCAATATCATCTCCATTACCATCATCATCACATCACCATCACAATCATTACCATCATCATTGTCATTATCATTATCATCACGTCTTCATCATCATCATCATCATCCCATCATCACCTTCTTCACCACCATCATCATCTCCATCACCATCACCATCATCATCTCCATCTCCATCAACATTATCATCATATTATCACCATCATTATCATCTATCATCATCATCACCATCACTGTCATCATCACCATCATCATTGTCTGCTCTGGGCCAAGTACCACACATCTTATGGAAAGTCTCATTGCTCCCATTTCCCGGAGGAGGAAATCGAGCCTGTGAGAGTCAAAATGCACTAAATTATTCATCATGCCAATAATTAATTATCAGTGACCTGGGAAGAGGCTCAGAACTTGCACATGGTGCCATCTACCCTGACGCTGCTGAGCTGAGCTGAGTTGAACCACATTAGACTTTGAAAGAAGGGCTGTCCCCATGTCCCTTGATCTTTTTCTCCTTAGCTAGTAGATCCTAAGCAAGGCCAGATGCAAATTAGGAAGAAGAAACGTAGAGTTTGGGTTGTCACCACTGAATCCCAAGAGGTAGCTCTGAGCCTGGTGGTTCTGTCTCTGGCTACTCGAGATAAATACCCAGACTCATGAATAAGTCCCAAAAACGTTCCTGGATATAGGGCAGTAAGAGCGAGTTCTCCTAATGTCCTTCCACACCCAGCCCTGTCATGCAGGGTCATTGTGGTGCTTTATTGGTGGGAGACAGTATTTCTGGGAGGGGTTCGGAGAATTACAACTGCCACTTTGAAGTTTACAACAGCATCTTTGTAAAAAAGAATCCGAGTCTATTTTGGTCCTGAAGATTGCCCAGTTACCCTGGTGTAGCCACAAAAGGCTGTACGAAAATGCAATCTGATGAGATTTTGCTGGCAAAATCTTTGGCCTTTTTCTTTAAAAAAAAAAAAAATTCAGTGTAGTTAATATACAGTGTTACATTAGTTTCAGGTGCACAATGTAGTAATTCAAGAATTCTATAGGTTACCTAGTGTAGCATTATTGACAATAGCCAAATTATGGAAGCAGTCCAAATTTTCCATCAATAAATGAATGGAGAAAGATGTGGTTGTAGAAATACAATGGAATACTATTCAGCCATAAAAAGAATGAAATCTTGCCATTTGCAAAACCCTTGTCTTGCAAGGTGGAGCCTGGAGACAGTGACATGCCTTAAGTCTTGGCAGGTTAGCAATGCTCAGGGCTCCCCAAATCTGGTTGGCTGCCATTAACTGCCTCCTGGTTCACTGTAGGATTCCAAAAATGTGTTTTCTGAGCACCTGGTCTGTGCCAAGGGATAAGTGCCAAGGACATAAAGATAGATGGAATTGAGGAATCACTGCTGCAGGGAAATGCCCAATCAGTATAATGTGGGACAAGCCCCAGCCAAGCACTAATAGAGACCTAGCTTTTGTTCAGCACCTCAATGTGACTGTATTTTGGAGATCGGGCCTATGGGGAGGTAACTGAGGTTTGATGAGGTCATAAGAGTACGGCCCTAATCATCCTTATAAGAAAAGGAAGAGACACCGAAGAGCCCTCGCAGTGCACCCAGACAAGAAGGGCCCATGAGGATGCAGCAGAATGGTGCCAGTCTGCAGGCCAGGAAGAGAAGTCTCACGAGACACCAATTTTGATGGCACCCTGATCTTGATTCTAGAATTACAAAAAAATACGCTTCTGTTGTTTAAGTCACCCAGTTGTAGAACTTTGTGGTGGCAGCCCCAGGAGACTCACACAGGGCTGTAATCATCATCCCCATTTTACAGATGAAGAAGCTGAGCCTAAGGAGGAGAAGTACCTTCTGGAAGGCCACACAAATAGTAATAGTTGAGCCCAGTGGTCAGACATAGGAATCTGGCTGCAGGGCCCAGCATTTGATGGCCAATTGTATATGCAAATATTTATTCCCCCACCCACCCCCTCCCCTGTCACTGTGAGAGGGTGATTCTTCCCCACTCCATTGATGTTGGGCTTGGCCACGTCTCTTGCTTTTGCCCAGTGAGATGTGAACAGTTAACATGTGTACCATCTCCAAGCAGGAGATGTAATTTGGATAATGTGTTTTTTACTTTTATTTATTATTTATTTATTTATTTATTTATTTATTTATTTATTTATTGTTGTGGAGTCTTCAGTTCTGGCATGAGCATGGCATGTCCTAGATAATGACTACCTGTAGCCCAGGCCTTAGAAAGACCTCAAGGAACATCGCTGGGTTGCAATTGATCCTCAGTCAACTTGTAATGTGAACAAGAAAGAAACATTTGTTGTAAGTCACTGAGATTTGGGGATTGTTTGTTATGCAGCAAAGCTGACATATGTAGGGCTCCTTTTGTAATTATCCTACTTCCAACCAATCGTCAATGTGTAAGGATGGAGTAGGTGCTCGGGACATCTGATGTCCAGCACAAGCCCTGTTATGCACCAGCTCTGTGGCTTTCACTTATCTGTGCCTCAGTTTCTTCTCTGCAAAATAAGGGTAAAATGACACCTGTACCTTGGAGTTCTTGCAAGGATTCTGCAAGAGATGATATGAAGTTCTCAGCATCGTGCCTAACATAGTAAAGACCCACTGGGACTGGGGTTGCCAAATGGGATGATGGGGTGATGTGTCAAAGTCAAATAAACATGCCTGGGTCAAATCAAGTGCTCCCTTTTCAGCACATCTAACAGCCAGTGCTCCCCTGGCCAGCCAGTGTGCAGGTCTACGTCCCTACAGGAGGAAGGCCAGAGGCTGGTCCTGCTCAGGGAAGCAGCAGGGAGTAGATGAGGGAGGAGGAGCCGGGAGGCACTTGGTTCTGGTGACGTAGAAGATGGGCTCTCCCAGGCCCAGAGATGGTAAAGAAGGGTGGGAAGGTACTGTTAGGGGCTGGTTCCTCTTCCATTCCAGTCCCACTTCATAGATGAGACACTGAGGCCCAGGAAGGGGAGTGTCTTCCCCAAGGTCACACAGCTGGTGAACATCAGAACTTGGACCAAAACTTTGGTCTCCAGAGACCAGCCCAGGCATCATTCAGCTGCCTCCTGCTCAGTTAGGAAGAAATGAGACTCATGCTTCATGTTGGCTTGGAAGGCAAATGTCAAGTTTCTCTATCCTCGTGGGCGGATTTACCAAAACTCCACAATTCTACAAGCTTTCCTTTGAGTCACTTCAAAACACTCCCTCCCTTTCCGGGAAACTCAGTCCTATTCACACACACTGGCTCCTGGACTGGGCAGTGGGCTAATCCGCTGTGAATACAGTTCAGAGCATAAAATAGGAGTTGGCAGTTGCTAGATGTTTGGTTTTTCTTTTTGGGGGGGGGTCCCCGCTTGTTGGTCTGCTTCCCCCCAAGCCTTGGAGCAGGCACTACGCAGGGAAAGTTTGCACAGGAAGGAAGGCACTGCTCTCCAGAGCTGCCAGTCAAGAGAATGAGACTGGATGCCTTATGTTAGAGAAGAAACAGACCAGTGCTGGACAGGGAGGGCTTCATGGAGGAGGCAAGCCTGGCCCTGGATCTAGAAAAGATGGGAAGAACTCGACAAGACAGAAGAGAAAAAGAATTCCAGGGGGACGCCTGGGTGGCTCCGCGGTGGAGCATCTGCCTTCAGCCCAGGGCATGATCCTGGAGTCCAGGGATCGAGTTCCACATCGGGCTCCCTGTGTGGAGTCTGCTTCTCCCTCTGCCTGTGTCTCTGCCTCTCTCTGTGTCTCTCATGAATAAATAAAAATAAAACCTTAAAAAAATAAGAAAAAGGAATTCCAGAGTCTTGTAAGGTAAAGCTTTGAAAGGGAGCAAGGAGGACAGAGGCCTAGAGCTTTTGTGTTCGTTTTTATCTTGCAGGGAGCGGGGCGGAGTTGACAATGAGTCATAGGTAGAGGAGTCCACGGTTTCAACTTTCAGGGAGCGTAACTGAAGCGAGCTTCATGTTTATTCATCTGAAAACTGGGGGAAACTGAGGCCCACCCCACAGACTCCTGGAGGGTAGCAAATGGTGGAAGACACGTGGAGCATCTCTGAGTGGACACCATAGATGGCCCAGAGCTGCCACGGCCCAACATAGCAGCCACCATTGAGAGACAACTCCTTCTGGTCTCTTGCACTTCCAGGTGTCTTACGAGCAGAAGCACTGGAAGCTTCTGTTCTGGGCTATCTCTTCAAGGATGTCTGGAGAATGGCAGGAAGAGGTAACGGGTCCCTCTGGAGCAGAGCTCAGATTTGCTTACTATCCAGTACCATTATAATGTCTCCCTCCAGGGGGCAAGTTGGGGAGGTTTGCTTGCAGCCCATTATAAAAGCTCAAGCATGGTCCCTCATCTGTGAAGCAAAGCCACTGGACTTGGGGAACAAGTGGAAATGATGCAAACATGAAGCTCAGGCTGCCCTGCTGTGCTGTGAGCAAGAAAGTCCTTTGTCTCGGATCCGGGGAACTCGTGTCTTCCTCCAGCATCTGCCATCAGGCTCATGTCTTAGCAAGCGAGTAGAGCAACACCTCAAGATTTCCACAGGTTTCGGACACCTGGATGGCTCAGTGGTTGAGCATCTGCCCTTGGCTCAGGTCATGATCCCAGGATCCTGGGATCGAGTCCCACATCGGGCTCCCTGCATGGAGCCTGCTTCTCCCGCTGCCTATGTCTCTGCCTCTCTCTCTCTCTACTAAATAAATAAAATCTTAAAAAGTCTTAAATAAATAAAAAATAAATAAAATCTTAAAAAAAATGGATTTTCACAGGTCTGCACAGCCACTGGTCACACACGGCAACTTTTAATTAACGTTCAATAAAATGTAAAATCTAGTTCCTCCACTACATTAACAAAATTTCTAGTACTTAATGGCCGTATGTGGTTGGTAGCTCCTGGACTGGAAGGATGGGAACATGGACCATTCCCATCACTGGGAAAGTCATCTTGGTGAGCCCTGGACTGGTAGGTAAGGGCACAGGGGTTGGGGTTCGATCCTTCCTCCTCCTACTTACTGGCTGTGAGAATGTGAGCATGTTACTTCCCCTCTTTGAATCCCTCTTTCTCATCTCAAAGGCCAGAAAAATAGGGCTAGCCATGTGGGTTCTTGTGAGGATTCCCCAAGAAAACACACACAAAGTATACCTCGCCTGGACCTAGGGTGAGGGCTCCCCACGCAAGAGCTGATGTTCTGAGGCATTGAGCAAATGCTAGTTCCCCCTTCGCACCACAGGGAGGGTGGCGGCAGGCAACACGAAGGATGCAACAGAGCAGGAAGGAAGGTGGCATAACACAGAGGGGCCTGGGAAGCCAGGCCCAGAGCTTTGGCCTTATCCCAAAGGAAAGTAGTAGCCCTCGAAGACTGTAGGCAGAGGGAGGCCTCTGCTCCCCCCACCTGAGCTCAGTGTGGTGAGAAGATCGATCACAGCCTTCAGCCCAGAGGACGTGGATGAGATTTTCCCACTGTCGCCCTCGAGCTGTGAGGCCCTGAGCCAGAGGTGTAGGACCTCAAAGGCCAGGGCTTATGCCTGGCAGACCGTCTGGCATCCATCAGAGCTGCCTCGCGGGGTTATGGAGAGGGTTAAAGTGTGGCAACACATGCAAAGCTCCCAGAATAGTTGCTGGCACATAGTAGGGACACTATGAAAAGAAAATTTGCTACTTTTTTCCTCTCCGGAAAGGAAGGCTGGCCTACGGGACAAGCAGGAAACCTGAGTGGCCCAGTAGGGCAAGGGGTTGGTAACCAAGAGCGCCGGGCTTTCCTGAGGTAGCAGATTACTCCCTGTGACCTCTGCAGTCCCTTCACCTGGCAAGGCAGGTTTCAGGTTTTCATTTTCTTAGCTGGGGTCAGGCTACTTGGAAGGCTCCAGGTCCCCGCGGAGCAGATGCTGTGGGCGCCCAGCCTGAACGGCCATCCCCCCTTAGCTGCTGTGGCCGGTGGCTCCAGAGGATCGCCCCGGCTGGACAGGAGTGCCCTGCCTGGGAGGTGCCCTTGGCCTGGCCCCCTTCACCCTGGGCAGCCCCCAGGATGACTGAGGTGCCTGGGATTACACGACGCTGGCATCCTTGGCCTGGGTGTGGAGCCAACCCTGTTGTGGGCATGCTTTGTTCTCAGGGTTCCCTTGGGCTCAGCTGAGGCTTGTCCCTGCTCGGCATCTCTCCCCCTGCCCTCCCCTGTCTCCCTCACCCCCTCGCCCCCGGTCCTGGAGCACCTCATTAGTAATCCCCATACACCCGAATGCCTGCCTCAGGCTCTGCTAGGAGGGAACTCAGATCCCTGCAGGAGGCTGGTCTGAGCAGTGACTGCCAGTAAGAGGGAGCCTTGGGCCCAAAATGCTTTCAAGTTCAGAGAATATTTCGAGAGCAAGGAATCTCCCCAGCAACCATCTGGTCCAAACCCTTGGCTTTATAATGAGCAACTGGGAGTCGTCGGTCAGTTAGCAAGGACTCGTCGGGGCCCAGAACGTGCCAGGCCCCAGTCTGGATACTGCTGATACACTGGTGAACGAGGCAAAGCCCCTGTCCTCTTGAAGCTTATGCATCAAATCAAACAGCAGACCCCAGTGAATGCTTCTGCGGAGAATGAAAGCGGGAGGCATGACGGTGGACGACAGGAGCCCTGCAGTGAATACTCGGCTGGGCCTCCGAATGAGTCGGCCTGTCAAGGCAGGGGTGAAGGAAGCAGAGCCCAGGCAGAGGGGAGAGGGGGAGGGAGATCACAGGGCAGAAACAAGCTGGTCGTCCTCAGTGTGGAGGCCAGTGCGGCACGAGCGTGCCCGGGGTGGGGGTGGGGACAGGTGATTCTATAGGACAAGCTTGGATGGGGAAGCGGGACCCGATCACATCAGCCCAGGAGCACAGTGACCTGTCACCCAACAGATGGGCCAAGGTGACTCCTCCTAGTTCCCCTTCCCAGGCACTTCCTCTGGGTTGGCTCTGTCCTTGGGAAACCAGGCGATGCACCTGTTCCCACCGGACCTCTCAGGCCAGGACCATCTCTCACAATGAGTGTTTCGATACCAGAGGTTAAGCCTCGTGGATAAACCAATTAGAGGCCTTTGAGCACCAGCTCCACTTTCCAAACTGCTTCTCTCCATGCCAAGGCGCCCGTCAGTCGCGAGGCCGATCAATATTTCATCGTCCCTCGTTTCATCCCACATCAAATGAGACCCGGCTGCAGGAGGCGCAGGGGAGACCTGCCGCAGGTAACCAGAGACGGGCTGAGGCCGAGCGTGGGCTTTCGGAGGGGCTCGCTGCTCTCAGAAGGCAGCTGCACGTCCTGCCGCTTGCTTGCCAGGCAACCTGAAACCACTGCCTGGGAAGCATCAGAGCCTCAGTCTCCTCATCTGGAAAATGGGCACAGCAGTAGCCGTGACACAGTGGAGTGAAGGTGGCTCATGGACCCGGCACGCAGGGCACAGGTGTCTGGCCTTGTCACCGCTGACGGCGTCACATGCCTGGGCCTGGCTGTCCTCCTCTGCCCAGGGACGCCCACCGTGACTGGGAGCAGCCTGGGGACCCAAGGCGAAATCCCTCGTGAGGGAGGAGCGGGGAGTCTGAGGAGGCCTGCCCCCAGCTCTCCCCTCCTAGGTCCTTACACTCCACAATTCTCAATAATAACCGGTGACCTCTTCAAGGAGGATTTTAAGTGATCAACAGAGGTGCTCGTGGCCACAGCAGAGAGAGGGCAGAGGGGGAAGTTCTTGCCATCCTCCCTCCTCTGGTCTCCAGCATTACTGTCCTTTGCCCGGATTAAATCCTTTTGAGAGACTTGTACCTTTTGGCAGTAAATACCCATCTCGGGTTTTTGTTTTTTTTTAAGATGTTATTTATTTATGAAAGACACAGTGAGAGAGGCAGAGACACAGGCAAGGGAGAAGCAGGCTCCATGCAGGGAGCCCGACGTGGGACTCGATCCTGGCACTCCGGGATCACTCCCTGAGTCAAAGACAGACGCTCAACCGCTGAGCCACCCAGGCGTCCCGATCTCGGGGGTTTTAAAAGATCAGCAAACGCACTGTGGAAATTCTCATCAAGCCAAAGCCGGCTAAGGACGGGGAAGCAAGGTTATCCAGGCTCGGGGCTGTCATTAGTGGTACAAGGGGAGGTTAGATAAGCCGGGGATCTCTAAGTCCTGGGGGAAGTGGGGGAGATGCATATAATGGAAACATTGTGGTGCATCGAACAAGGGAGAAGGGTGTCTTAGTGAACAGCTACTACGTGCCCAGCACTTCAGCTGACCTCACACCAGCAGGTTACAAACACTTCATGCAGATTAAGCCACTTCATCTTCCAAACAACCCAGGGGCACTAGCGGCCCAGGGACCACTCGTTTTAGGGACCTAGTGGCACTCCTTATTTAGGCAAGCACAGAGAGGTGAGGTCACCGGTCCAAAGTCACACGGCCAGTAGGTGGCAGCGTCAGTAGCTTGAATCCAGATCCCCAAGCCCTGGGGCTGCTGCTGCTGTGACATGAGGTCAGGGAGTCTCCCTCCCCCTTGGCTACAGACCTGGAGAGTTCCACAGGATCACTTCCATTCATAAGGAGCGCACCCACTGAGGTGCAGAAAGGTGAGGGGTCCCTCTGCGAGTGGACTCGGAGACTGGACCCCAAGCCTCAGGTCTGCAGGGGACCCTGAGGCTGACCAAGCCAAGGAGGGGGTGGGAGTGGAAGAGAAGGAGGGAGAAAAGCCCGCAAAACCAGAGAAGCAGATCCATCTCCCCATTCGCCCTTTGCAAAACCAGGTGGGGTATTTGCGTTTTTAATTAAAATTTTGACGGGCAGGCCGCATCCTACATGCAGCACTGGGTGTAAGAACACCTGCTAAAAAGGATCAGAAGAGAAGGCTGGAGGAGTGTCTTCTGGCTTGGTGTGAAGTTCATGTGCGATTCTTGAGTATCGGACTGACGACCAGTGCATAGAAGGGTCCCGATTTGGGGGGAAGAGAAGGGTACAGGGGACTGGTGGCTTCTGTGGAAGTTGGGGGTCCTCACTTGGGGTCCCATTGGAGCTGCTCAGGACGAGCTGATTGGCTGGACAGGGCTCGCAAATCTCCCCTGAGAGCACACTTCCCAGGGTCAGTGGCAAGAGCAAAGGTCAGAGGGGAGGGCACAGGGCAGAGGACTCCCCTCTGGAGGGCCATGCTCCACTCTGGGCCATCCTGCTCGGGGTCCCAATGCCTCTGGCCTTGACCCAGTCCTGGGCTTCTCCCTGCAGCAGCGCCCTCGCCCTCCCTTTCCCCCCCAGCAGCAGCAGCCCTCCCCTCCCCGACCTGCAGCAGCACCTCCTCCACCCCCACCCCCCACCCCCACAGTGGGGGCCCCACCCCTCCCTCCCTTCTCCTGCTGGGGACTTACACAAAGGAAGAGACAGAATGGGCACTGAGGGGGGCACTTGACACTTGGGATGAGCACCAGGTGTTATACTATATGTAGGCAAATCGAACTTCAATAAAAACAAAATATTTATAAAATACAAAATATAAAAACTTATATAAAATATAAATATAAAAAAATATATTTATAAAATATAAAATATTTATAAAATATATAAAATATTTTATATAAAATATAAAATATATAAAAATATTATATATAAATATATATGTTTATATATAAAATATAAAAATATTTGTATATAAAAATATAAATATTTTATTTTATATAAAATAAAAACGAGGACACCTGGGTGGCTCAGCGGTTGAGCGTCTGCCCTTGGCTCAGGGCATGACCCCGGGTCCCAGGATCGAGTCCCACATCGGACTCCTTGTGGGGAGCCTGCTTCTCTCTCTGCCTGTGTCTCTGCCTCTCTCTGTGTCTCTCATGAATAAATAAATTAGAAATAAATAAATAAATAAATAAATAAATAAATAAATAAAGTAAAATCAGGTCCTTGATGACTGCAGCTAAAAAAAAGAAAATGTTAACTTTTCCAAGGTAGGAGCTGGGAAACCACAGTCTGGCCCTCTATTTTTTTTTTTTTTAAGTATAGTTTTATTGGAACACAGTGACGCACATTTCTTTCTGTATTGCTTGTGGTGGCTTCTGTGCTACGAGGACAGGCAAGTAGCACTGACAGAAAGGTATGGCTCTCGAAGCCTAAACTACCTACAGTCTGGCCCTCTAAAGGAAAAGGTGTCTGGCTCCCGCTCTAGGGGATCAAATGCCCGGAGCCACAGTGGAAAATAAGGGCGAAGTAGGAAGCGCATGCCAGCTCCCCCCCACCCGGGCTAATGTTCATAATATGTAAAGAGCGCTCACAAAATAAGGACACACACACCCACATGCTTCATTTCTAAATATGAGGAAAAGCCAAAAAAAGGCAAGCCGACTCAGGAGAAATGCAAGTGACTGATAGACTATAGTGGATCCACTTCACTAATAGTCCAAGTGATACACACGACAGAGTGATGTCGTTTCTCATCTACTGGAATCTCCGGGATTCCAGAACGAACCGCAGGACTGAGTAATCGCTGCTTCTGCGTCTCTCCCAGTGACAACATGCTCCCAGGCAATGGGGGGGGGGGGGCGCTTCGCGGTGGTTTCAGGGTCACCAAGCAGCACGGAGTGCCCCAGAGCCACACATGCCGCCTCTCCGTCGAGTTGCCAGCATGGTGCACAGAGGGGACACCCCTGCCACGCTGTGGAAGGGAGGCAAATGGCCTGGGGTCAGCAAAGGGGGGCTGCCTGTGGCTGCCCTGCGCCTTCTGGCGAGCTCTCCCTTCCCCTGCGTGTCCCTCCCCTCCCACCCCTGCGTCCCCACTCTGTGGGACGGTCACTACACGGGCAGAAAGGGTGGGGGAGAGTGTCCCAGGAGGCTCCTCAGAAGTCTGCGTTCTCAGGCTGTGACCTTGCAGCAAATGCTGTGACCTTGCAGCAAATGAGTGAGGCTGGAAGGGATGGGGCGGTGGGGGAGTCCTGCATTCTCGGGGCGCAGGTAGACAAGTGGGGTCCAGGCGTGACACGTGTGTGCCTGTTAAGATCCTTGAGGTCCCCTGGGTTCCTGGTCGCTGTCCTTTCCATCCTGGCGCCGCAGCTAACCCCAGGCCCTGCCTGGGAAGCCCATCTACCTCTCACCATCCAGCCAAACCTTGCTCACGCCTCACAGCCCAGGTGATCCACCTCCCTTCCTCTTCCTCAATGTCTTTTGGGGTGACCCCCCTTCCTCACCCTACCATCTTCTCCAATTTTTGGACCTCTCTATTCTCCTGTCCCACCCTCAGAACAAAAGGTGGGCCTCAGAAGGTGAGCTCCTCACTGCCGTCTTGAAGGGACAACAGCATCCCATGAGATGCGGGCCAGCCAGCCGGCCCTCCCTCCAGAGACTGCACCCTGCACCCTGCCACCTCTTTCCGCTTTTGCATCTCACATTCTCCATTGTCCTCTCTCTTCCAGTCCTTTTTTTTTTTTATTTATTTTTTTTTATTGGTGTTCAATTTACTAACATACAGAATAACACCCAGTGCCCGTCACCCACTCACTCCCACCCCCCGCCCTCCTCCCCTTCTACCACCCCTAGTTCGTTTCCCAGAGTTAGCAGTCTTTACGTTCTGTCTCCCTTTCTGATATTTCCCACACATTTCTTCTCCCTTCCCTTATTTTCCCTTTCACTATTATTTATATTCCCCAAATGAATGAGAACATATAATGTTTGTCCTTCTCCGACTGACTTACTTCACTCAGCATAATACCCTCCAGTTCCATCCACGTTGAAGCAAATGGTGGGTATTTGTCATTTCTAATAGCTGAGTAATATTCCATTGTATACATAAACCACATCTTCTTTATCCATTCATCTTTCGTTGGACACCGAGGCTCCTTCCACAGTTTGGCTATAGTGGCCATTGCTGCTAGAAACATCGGGGTGCAGGTGTCCCGGCGTTTCATTGCATTTGTATCTTTGGGGTAAATCCCCAACAGTGCAATTGCTGGGTCGTAGGGCAGGTATAAGAAGCAAAGGATACAGTCAACAAAACTCAAAGACAACCTACAGAATGGGAGAAGATATTTGCAAATGACATATCAGATAAAGGGCTAGTTTCCAAGATCTATAAAGAACTTATTAAACTCAACACCAAAGAAACAAACAATCCAATCATGAAATGGGCAAAAGACATGAACAGAAATCTCACAGAGGAAGACATAGACATGGCCAACATGCATATGAGAAAATGCTCTGCATCACTTGCCATCAGGGAAATACAAATGAAAACTACAATGAGATACCACCTCACACCAGTGAGAATGGGGAAAATTAACAAGGCAGGAAACAACAAATGTTGGAGAGGATGCGGAGAAAAGGGAACCCTCTTACACTGTTGGTGGGAATGTGAACTGGTGCAGCCACTCTCTTCCAGTCCTGCTCATTCTCTGTCCATTCTTAAATTCTCCACGCTCATTCCTGCCCTGGGGCCTTTGTACCTGCTGAATGCTCAGACTCTTCCCTGTCATTCCCACCCCAGTTCAGAAGGAACCTAAGGTCAAAAATAACCTCCGTTTCTCTAGCATGTTCTTTGGCAATCTGGATCCACCCGCCAGACCACAGTCTCACAATAAATAGCTCTGTGATGTCAGCAGGGCAACAATTACTGAAACGGCCAGCCAGTGTCACAGCTAGGACATCCTGAACTGGCACTGCCTCATAACTCTCGTAATTCCAGGCCCAGGTTCATGTTCCTAGGCCATGAGGCTGACCACAAAGAAGTATGAACATCCCCCACTCAGTCTGGGATGTCCCTGGCAGGCTCTTTTAAGAATGCCAGCTCAAGGGCAAGGACACGTCCTTTCATCAGACTCGAGGCACTGGGTTGGAGGGACCCTGCAGAAAGAGGCCACAAGTGATCTCTGTACTGTCAGGGCTGACACGGTGAGCTCAGCGAGCCTACAAGCTGCCCACCAACTGCTCTCCCGGTGGCAGCAGGGCCTGGCCAGGACTGCCCACTGGTGGGCCGGCCGCTTCCTGTTGACGGGCAGCCGCTCAGAATGTGCCCTGTGCCAGGCTCTCGGCCAGGCGTTTGCTGAAACCCTTCCAGGGCCATTTCTGGCAGCACGGTGGCTGGCCGGTCCCACGCAGGAGGCTCCGAAGCCCCAGCCCGACTCCGGACCCTGCCATCCCAAAGCCGTGCGACTTAGAGAGACAGTCCTTACCCCTCTCTGGGGACCCCCCCCATCCCTTCAGCTCCGGCCTTGGAGAAAGGTAGCACTGAGGGCCCATCAGGCTGGTGGGCAACAGGCCTCCACGAAGCCACAGAAGACTGTGATCTACATCCCTTGGGTCACCCCTCACCGGGGTGGGGGGTAGGGGGACCTTTGGCAAGTTCCCAAACTCCGAGCCTCCGTTTCCCAATCTGCCAAATCTTGTGCTACGTCAGAGGGTATTGAGACTGCTGCCTCAGGGGCATGTTTTATCTGTGCCATATGGCAACAGACAAAACTTTAAATTAGCTAAAGCTTTTAAAATATCAGAAAACTGGGATGCCTGGGTGGTTCAGCGATCGAGACCTCCCTTCAGCCCAGGGCATGATCCCGGGGTCCCGGGAGCCCCATAGGGAGCCTGCTTCTCCCTCTGCCTGTGTCTCTGCCTCTCTCTGTGTCTCTCAGGAATAAATAAATAAAATTTTAAAAAAAATCAGGAAACTTCCAATTAAAAAAAAAAAAGTAAGCCTTTGACTTCCTTGGCTAAAGGAAGAGAAGATCTGGGAGCTCGGGGGCTCACATTCCCCCAAGGGCTAAGCAAGAGCCATCTCCTTTGGTGGGAACCTGGTCCGTCGGCCAGTCCGTCACAGACCCCACTACTCCCTACCGCTCACCCAGGCCTCCTTACCGGTCTGTACTCCCCACACGGCCCCTGTGGGCCCAGGAGACTGGGGACCCCTGAACCCCTGTGCTCTGGCTTCCCATGACTTTTCTGACATCCACCCGCCACTAGATGCTGCCCTGCCATCCCCTGGGGTAGCGAGTCGAGCGGAGGGCTGGCAGCTTGAGAAGGGCTCTGTGAAGGGAGAGGCCCTGTGTGTGCCAGGATCCCGATCCCCGGGGCCGCAGAAAGATGAGAGCTCCTGAAATGTAGGGAGCAGCCGCCGGGCCATGCGGAGCTCCTGCCGCCGCCGCCGCCGCCGCCGCCGCCGCGGCCTCTGTAATGACCTGCAGCCTGTAATCAAGCCCCATGAGAAACCTTAGGAAGGAGGGGTTTTTTTTCCCCCGGGGCAATTTCCTGATCATAGAATTTGAGGGTTGGAAGGGACTTTAAAATGGCATCTAGACCAACCCATCATTACTGTCTTGCTGTCTGCCCAGCACTGCTGGGAGCTGAAAAATATAAGATGCAGCAAAAGCAGCCCCACCCCGGAGTCCTCCCCAGCTGCAGAGGCCCGGAAAGTAAACAGGTAATGACAACGCAGGATTACCAGGGCTCCGGTCCCCAACAGCTATTGGGTACTCGGCTCTGGGGGGCGGGGGGGGGGGGCAAACTGCACGTCAGTAATCCCTCCTAATTCTCAAGAAAACTCTCCCAGGAGGTGCTGGTTTGCAAGTGAGGACTCACAGGCTCAGAGAGGCTGAGGCCCTTGGGGGAGGTTGCACAGCCCACAGGGTGCTCGAGCAGACTTTGATCCCAGCGATGTCAGACTCCAGAACCTGATTTGTAAGCGGTACCTTATCCTGCTCTTCTGGAAGGGCAGCGTGGGGAGCAGAAAGGGGAGGCTTGGGACCAGAGCCTGCGGAAGGGGCAAATGTCTACACTTCTCTTGAAAGACAAGCAGAAGAGAGAGCAAGCCTGGGGTGAGTGAGCAGCCAGGTTGAGGGCAGCGCAGGCACAGAAGTCCAGGCCCTCGTTAGCAATCCAAGAAATGCAAATACAAACAGGATGAAGCATCACTTGATACCTATTAGCCCGGCAAAAATTAGCAGGCCGCTGTGATGCCAAGTGTCTGTGGGGCGTGTGTAGACACAGAACCTCCTGCTGGGCTAATGGGAAGGTAGTCTTGTCTGCCATTCTAGGGACCAGTGGCAGTACCGGGGCAAGTTACACATAGGCACCCTCTGTGCCTCAGCAGGAATAGTCCAGGGTGAACATCAGAGCTGCCCAAAGTATCCAGGAGAGTATGAAGCACATTCCAGAATGTTCTTATCTACGTGAGAGGAAGAAAAATTCTGGTTCACAGATATTAAAAAAAAATTGAGGGAAATGTTTCTGTTATAATGTCAAGGTGGCAGGAGCCAGGATACACCTAGGATGATCACAGAGCCACCTTGTAGGATGGCCTGAGGGGTGTCCGGGATTGGATGCTGGGCACACATTACGAACTCGACAGATGATGACAGGCAGGGACTGTTATGTCTAACAATCATGCTTTGGGACCTGCGAGGAGGTCCCCCATTCACCACCCCCCCATTCAATACACATCACCTGCTATGTGCCAGGGAAGGAACGAGCCGGGTGTTAGGGCTGCAGCAGGGAGCGAAGGGATGAAGCAGCTTACATCTCCTAGGGGCTGCAGAGAGTCAGCAAGGAAGGAAATGCATTCCTGGTCAGACGTGCAGAGGTCAGCACCAAGAAGAGGAGGGCCCAGCAGGGGCACCGGGCACAGGGCTGGGGGCAGGGGGAGGTGTCATTCTGTGCATTATTCTTTGGCACACTCCATCTCGCTGGAGGCAGACCTCTTCCAGCATCACAGAACCTTCAGTATCCTGACCCTTTTGTCTTCCCAGTGCTGGCGGTCGTCCCAGCTTCAAGGGGGCACTGACCCTAGACCACTAGGGTGCCTTCCCTGGGAATCGGGAGCTCACAGATTCAGATCCCACTTCACAGACAACACGAACCCCCCTCCCCAAGGACGAGGCCTTGCTCCCGTCGGCTCTGCTGGACCACAGTCTTTCTGTCTAGAACCAAAGTGCCTTCGTGTGGGGCATGGAAGACCTCAAACATTCTCTTGCTTCCCATCTTCCCCTCCGAAATCCCCCACCCCCCAGGGATCTCTATTCCAGGAAACAGTTTGACCTGCAGGCCTGTGCCCAAAGGGGTCGATCACCATGTTATTGTTAAGAGCCAGAGAGCTCCTAGGAGCCCCATCTTAAGGAGAGCATTAAGAGCAGCCTGGTAGGTTCAAATACCCTTTCTGTGATGGAAAAGTCTCCATCATTAACAATGCTCATGAAGAATTCAAAACGACAGGAGGAAACATCTGCTATACTGCTGAATTGGGGAGGAGGGGCGGGGAAACACAAAAGAAACAATACCAGAACCAGAATCACAGTCTTAACAAAACAGGGTACAAAGGTGCAGAGAGAGGAAATACCCTAAAAAACGCTAAAACGGGTATATTCTGGGACGGTTTTGTTTTGTTTTGTTTTGTTTTGTTTCTTCCTCCAGGGCCGTTAAACTTTTCCCCAAGTCCAAGGTTTTCTTCAGGGGTCATGGCTACTCTCCCTGGTTGTAAAACAAGACTACCGAAACCCAAAACAGAACAAACCCACCCCTAGACAAATAATAGCACGTTTAAAATCGTCTCTAGCGACCCCAGTGCTGGGCTGGTGTCTCCCCAGGACCTTGCCCTAGCCAGCTCCCAAGGGAAAGCCTCCCAGGATTTGGGATTTCATTTCCAGAGGCTCAGGCCCAGAGCAAAGAAGGAAAAAGAGGCAGCAATAAAGAATACCTGCCAGGGCAGGAGGTAAGGGATGTGTGACCAGGCAGATCCAGCAACATTTTACAAATTAAAAAAACAGAAACAACCAATGGCTCCCAGGAATGAGGGCTTGGAAGGAACGCCCTGGACCCCAGGCTCCCGGGGGGGCCCCCTCAGCCCCAGACTCGCCGACTGTGAAGTCTGTGGGGTGGAAGCACTGTCGGGAACGCAGACAGGCTCTCCCTAGACTTTGAAAGCTCACTGTGGTTGCATCTCCTCCCACCCTCCCGCTGGGGACGTATCACAATGTCATGGATTGTAGGTCACAGCTCAGATAGGTCATCCCACCTGCCAGGGCCACACAGCTGGTCAGGGAAAGAGCAGGAAATGGGACTCCGGCATCCTGATGCGACCCTGCAGTGCTCCACCCCCTGGCACAGCCAGCCCAGGAGCCACGCGCTGGCATCCCGAAGCCTGGGTTCAAGTCCGCCCCGGAGGCCGTGGGTCTTGCCAGTTAGCCCCTCAGGAGATCAGGTTTGCTTTGCAAATTGGGGGCTCCCCAGGACCAGCGTAGACGGGGTGCCGGGGAAAATGGGCCTTAGAGCATAGACACCAGGATGGAATCTCAGGAGGAGAGCTGGCCCTGCTGAGACACTTGGCAAAATGTTTCCACGCTGCTTTTGGCCTAATAGAGCCGGTTTCTGGCCAACTGTGCTCAACGCCTAATTCCAAACAGATGGGTCTGTGCCCTGCCCCCACTCATCTCCTGTGGCCTCCTTGCTCCAGGGGCCTCGGGCGAGACGGGGGTGTGGGGGAGCAGCTTTCTGAGGACCTGCTGGGTCTTCCCAACCCCACGGAGGCAGAGACTGGGAGTCTAGACCTGCATTAGCCAAGGGATTAACAAACTCCATCCTCCTCTGTCACAGCACTAGGTAGGGCCAAGGTGCTGGAGTCTGATTCTGGCTCCACCAAATCTTTGCTGGGACCACTGGGCAAGTATCTTCCCATCTCTGTGCCTTTCCCTCCTCTGAGAAGCAGGCACGGTTGTGCTGAAATAAAGCTGCGTTTGCAGGGCACTTGACGGGATGAGCACTGGGTGTTATGCTAAATGTTGGCAAATTGAACTCCAATAATGAATAAATAAATACATACATACATACATACATAATATAAAAGCAAAAAATAAAATAAAATAAAATAAAATAAAATAAAATGAAATGAAATGAAATAAAATGAAATAAAATGAAATAAATAAATAATAAAATAAATAATAAATAAAATAAAATAAAATAAAATAAAATAAAATAAAATAAAATAAAATAAAATAAAATAAAATAAAATAAAATAAAATAAAATAAAAAAATAAAGCTGCGTTTCAATCAGCCAGAGAGTGTATGCCAAGCGCTCAGAAGAGGCATCCCACAGGGCCGGGGGGATCGGCCCAGCCAGTCACGTCTCCTGCCCTGTGTCCGAAGTGCAGGCCACTCTCATGGGATTCCCACGACCCCTTGCCCCAGGCCTGCAGTGGGGTCAGCACTCTCCCCACGTAATGGATTTCGGACCGCTTGCTCGCAAAATACCTGTGTTTAACGAGGGTTGGACAAGTTGTCATCATCCCAGTTGCTGAGGTGAAAATCGGAAACACAAAGAAATTAAGACCTGGTCCAAGGTCACCCAGCCTGGAAGCGGTGCAGCCAGGACACAAACCCCGGCGGATCCCCCTGGCACAGAGCTCCTAACCACCACGCAACACCACCGCCTGCAGCGGACATCACCTTCTGCAGGGGAGTGCATCCTGCTGCTTCTCCCAAAGGTAGTGCTGAGCCAAAGGCCGGCCTGTCTGCATTCTGGCAAAGCCCCTGAGCTGAGAATCTTTTCTTGCTGAAGACAGAACAACTCTCCCCAGCCCTGGAGTCTCCCAGACCCTGAACACCCTCACCCCTGCTGCTCACTGTCCCATCATCCACTCGCCAGCCAGCACCCCAGGGTCTGGGCTCCTGCGGATTATTCTCTTTCAGGAGGAAGAAGACAGGGGCACCTGGGTGGCTCAGTGGTTGAGCTTCTGCCTTCAGCTCAGGGCGTGATCCCAGGGTCCTGGGATTGAGTCCTGCATCGGGCTTCCCACAGGGAGCCTGCTTCTCCCTCTCCCTGTGTCTCTCATGAATAAATAAATAAATAAAATCTTAAAAAAAAAAAAAAGGAGGAAGAAGACAGAGACAATGAAGACTTTAAGGGTTCCCACACCCAGAGCCAGCTAATCCATGTGGCCTTCTTTTTTTTTTTTTTTTTTTTAATTCATCTATTTATTCATGAGAGACACACAGAGAGGGAGGCAGAGACACAGGCAGAGGGAGAAGCAGGCTCCATGCACGGAGCCGGATGTGGGACTCGATCCCGGATCCTGGGATCACGCCCTGAGCCAAAGGCAGATGCTCAACCACTGAGCCACCCAAGTGCCCCTCCACATGGCCTTCTCATTCAAGGGTCATCTCTAATCATAGTTTGCTTCAACCAGCTAATCTCTTCCCTTTTTACCCAGACATCTGTCTCCATAGAAAAATGCCTCCACGGAGGGGCCAGGGCCTCACTGCTGTGGGTTCCCGAGATAGGATTACATGGCAGAGAGAAATGGAGAGAGAGCACCGGGACTTTGGGGCAACAGGGAAACCACTGTAAAACCCTGCCAATTATAGGGCTGAACAATAAAACGGAGCTGCCGCGGCCTCCAGGGTGGAAAGCCCGACGTGGTGTCTTGGACTTGCACCACTGCCCGGGATGAGGTCAGAGTGGTGGCTCACGGCGGGGGGCGGGGGTGTCACTCTGCAGCTGAGTGTCCTGGGTGGGACGTGCTGCAGCTGCCTGGTGCAGAGCAGGGGAGGCAACTTCAGGAAGCAGGGACAAGAGGCCACATTTGCTGAGAACCAAGGGCGGGGGTGACAGCTGGACACTCAGGTACATCGCTGTACTCGATTCTCAGGACACCTCAGGCAAGGCGGGCCTTGCAGCCCCAGGAGCCAGATGAGAAAACAGAGGGTCAGAGAGGCAAGTGGACCTGCCCCAGCCCCCTGAGTACTGATTCTTGAACCCAGATGGGGCTGATCTCAGGACACCCCCCAGCCATGCTGACTAAGTGCATGTGTGCACCGTCACCCTGAGAAGACGGGGCTGTTTATTTTTTAGCAAAGGAGGAGGTGAGAGGTTGTTTTACTCTAGATGGAAGGAGGGACCTGGCTTCTGTTTATTGACAGGTCAAAAGTCAAAGAAAGGATTTGAGTCTGTAGGTAAAGCACTGGATGAGGAAGTCAATCACCCTGCTTTTTTTTTTTTTTAAGATTTTTATTTATTTATTCATGAGAGACACAGAGAGAGAGGCAGAGACACAGGCAGAGGGAGAAGCAGGCTACACGCAGGGAGCCCAATGTGGGACTCGATCCCAGGACCCCAGGATCACGGCCTGAGCCAAAGGCAGACGCTCAACCACTGACCCACCCAGGTGTCCCATATCTTGCCTCTACTACGAGGGGCGCCTGGGTGGCTCAGTTGGTTAATAAAAGCATCTGCCTTCGGCTCAGGTCATGATCTCAGGGTCCTGGGATCGAGCCCCAGGTCAGACTCCCTGCTCAGCTGGGGGCCTGCTTCTCCCTCTGCCTCTGCCCCTCGCTCGTGCGTGCTCTCTTTCTTGCTCCCCTCTCTTAAATGAATAAAATCTTTAAGAAAAAATCTTGCCTCTACTGCAAATGCTGTGTGATCTCGAGCGGATGACTCCGGTTCTCTGTGCAGTGACGTCCTCACCTGGAGAAGAGGGGGTTGGAGTGGTAGCTTGCTTGATCCACATGCTTCCCTCCAGCTCCGGATCCTATCTATTGCACATCAGCTTGGTGCGGAGGGGTGTGGGGGGTTACGAGCAAAGACCCCGGCGTCGGATTGCTAGGTTCAAGTCCTGACTCTGCCTCCCCACCCCCACACCCCTGCATTATGTGAGCTCAGGCAAGTCACTTTTCTGTGACTCAGTCTGCCCTGTATCAAATGAGGGTAATGACACCCAGGGCAGAGGCTGCTATGCCAATTAGGTAAGATAATGTGTGCGGAGCACAGGGGGCTGTGCCTCTGTGTGTGTCAGGACTCAAGCCAGGGCCACACAGAGCTCAGCACAATCTGATGTAGGAAGGAAACCGCTAGCCTACTGCGAGGGCGGGGGGGGGTGTCTCATATTGTAATGCCTTCTTCTGGGGGACCCACAGCAAACAGGACCCTCACCCCAGCTCCGCGGACAGGTCAATCCAGGTCGGCCCTGGTCAAGGCTGGGTGCTTAGAAATCTGGGTTTGTCCACTGGCTTCCAGAAGGGAGGCATTCCCAGGATGTCAGCATCTAGAGGGCCGAGCCGAAACCCTCCCAGGGTGACCTCCAGGGGACTGTACTCATCCCCACTCAGAGCTCTTTAAATTCATTCCAGAAATGGTGTACCTGAATGAGGCGATTTAGTCTCTTACCCCGGGGTGGGGGTGGCCCAGCTTAGGTGTCTGCAAGGAAGGGACGGGTCTAGCCCAGATGACCAGGCTCAGGAGCTGTGGAAAGGTCATTCCAGGTCCCCTGACCCATTCCCATACCCTGGCTGCCTGCCTGTGCCCTATGCCCCATGCCAGGCACCGTGCCGGTCACCCCGGGCTCAAAGCTGAGTGCAGCACTACCTGTAGTCCCCAGGAGGCCCTGCCTAGTGAGGGGTCATGTGAATTAGCAGATGGTGCACAAAAGGGCTAATCCAGCTCTTTCCCTCTACACCTACATAGAGTCAAGACCAAGGTCAGGAAAGCACAGCCCATGGCTCAGACCTGGCCTGCCTCCTATTTTTGTAAACAAAGATTTAGGGGAACACACCTCCGCCAATTCACTTAAGCATTGCTCGTGGTTGTGTGTGCATCTGGCCTGCCAGGACCAAAATGTTTAGGCTCAAGTTTGCGGCCCTGCAAGCATGCAGCCACCCGAGTCTGGCTACTACATAAGGCCTTCTCAGTCCGCTGTAGTGAGATGAGAACATTCCACTGGGACAGGGGAAGTGGCGGGGGCCAGGACAGCAGATGGGGTATCAGCGACAGCTGCCCAAGGAGGTGGCCCTACTGCTGAGGTGGTAAGGGCTGGGCAGACGCACCTGCTGGGTGAAGAATTAGGGGTGGGCCCTCTGGGCAGAGGGATGGCACGCATCAGGACACAAGGAGTGTGCAAGTGCTGAGCTGGTCCTTCCTACGGTGCAGGCGGGCAGGCAGTGCAGGACAGCTGATGCTCAGGAACCAGGTGCCAAGGCCTGTGGGGCAAACCCGGTCCCCATCCTAACAGCAGAGCAGCCACAGAAGGACCTGCTGGCCCTGTAGCCGTAATGCAGGTGACACACACAGAGTTCAGGCCACTGTTTCAGAGGTATACCCAGTGCTTGCACCTTGGAATTTAGCATCTAGCAGAGGAATCTGACAGGCCAATGCCAGGCAGGATGTGCTGAGGGCCCTGGGAGGGGTACAGAGAGAATGTGAGCGAGGGTCTGAGGGAGAAGGACACGGGGTCCATTGGGAAGAGGACCGAAAAGGATCCCAGAGGAGAGTCCAGCAGTTGCGGAGGGACCTAGGAGCTCAGATGTGGGGGGTGGGGGGTTGTTTAGGAAAAAGGGTAAGAGGTCATTAAACTGGACCAGCAGGCTGTCCCACTTGGCGGGTAGAAAACCAGAAAGGCCAAGCTAACAGGGAGACAGAGGGGCAGGCCGATTAACTTGCATCTGAAGTTGGGGACAGGAGGCTTGAGAGGCCTATGAGGGATGTCATGGGGCACCCATAGGAGGGGGCCAGGCCCAGTGATGGGTGCAGGCATGGTTTCCTAGAGGAGGTGATGTTATGATTGAGGAGCTTAGGAATTAGCTGTAGGATGTCACTGGGGTCCATTGAGAGGCACAGTGTCACTCTTGGTGATGCCGGTCACCCAAAGGCCAAGGAGGCCACTGCAGTGCCGGGCCTTTCTCCTTCCTCCCTGACCATCTGCCAGCCCTCACTTGCTCTGCAGGGGGCCCCCCGGGGGTCTGGGGCTCAGATTTCCCAGGAACGCTCCTGCTCCCTTAGGGTTTGGTGACGGCCGTTCCCCAGGTACCACGTGGACAGGGCTCTCACCTCCTCCATGCCTCCTGAGAGTTGCCAGCCCTAGCCACCCTCCACTGGCAGCTCTGACCCTCTCCCAGCATGTCTCACTCTCCTAATGCTAGACTCTATTTGCTAACTTTGGAGTTTATCAGAAGACCCCCCCACAGGATGTACATTTCACAAGGGATTGCTTGTTAGTTTGCTGAGGCATCCCAGCTCTCCGAAGCCCTCCTGGCATGAAGAAGTATTCCGTCAATACTTGTTAACTGAATTAATGAATAAGCCAGAGTGGGGAGCCATAGTCTGCACCAGACGCAGGTGGAAGAGAGCCAGCACTTGAGTGTGAATCTCCCAGATTCCTTCACGCAGGCCCCATGCTATGATGACATAATCTGAGCCAACTTTTATCTTTTTGTTTTTTTTTTTTAACTTCTGTGTATTTTCAAAGGCTGAGAGGATGCATGTGCCTCTGTTAAGCTCAGACTACGAGCTTCCAGACAAAAGTATTTTAGGACAAGACTCCCAGCATGAGATGTGCCCCTGATGGAGCACAGCACTGCCCATCGGTGCAGCCGGGAGTTTAAGGAAATCCCTGGGACCAGGCACTGTGGCTCCTTCTTTGATTTGGCCCTGCCCAATGGCCAGATGTTCTCAATCGGGTGGCTAAATGAAGATGGTCACGTCACCAGCAAACAGAGGAAGAGAAAAGGAGGAGCGGAGTCAAAAGTTGGGACCAAGCCCTTGATTTGGTTTCTAGGGAAGCAAAGAGGAGGGAAGCAGTCCGCTGGCCCCCGGGACCTGCACAGCTGACCTCTTATCTGGGTCTCGCACTTTTGGTTCTACTCTATAAGCCCACTCCCTGCACATGACCTTGGTTGTATTCAGAGGGTCCCTTACCCTGGTAAGGGGACAGAAACACACCTTAAGAATGGCTGTGTTGGAAATTCAGATTGTTAGAAATGATGTGAAATGGGTGACTTTTACTGTCATGACCTTAAAAAATACCTTATTGGCATTAGTCTATGTATAGTATGTTATATATAGGACATAAACACATAATTGTATGCATATTCGCATGTAATATATACATATATACACATATAGAGCATGCATACGCACACGTGTGCATAGATATATAGCACGCATAGCATTTAATATGTGCCCAGCACTGTTCTACTAAGTGTGCTATATGTATCCACTCTTTTTAATTCCCACAGTAATCCTATGATGTGGATCCTATTATCCCATTTTACAGATGATGGAAGGGAGGCACAGAACAGTTAAATACCTTGTCTCAGGTCCCTCAATCGGTTTGCAGGTAGACCTGGGACGTGAGCCCCCTGTCCCCCCAGGCAGCCTGCTCGAAAAGCCATATTCTCAACCACTGCACCTACACTTCTGAAATTATGTTCCCGGGACCCCTGAGGGTCACGGAGGCCCTTCCAAGGAGTTCATGATGCAAACCATTTTCATACTAATACTAAGACATCATTTCCTTTGCCCCTGTCTTACAAATGTACAGGGGAGCCTCCCAGAGGCAAGCGACAAGGGATTTCAGCACAGATTGAATGCAGAAGCAGACAGGAAAACCCAGCTGTCTTCGTTTAAGCCAGACATTGGAGAGATTTGTAAAACGGTACCAGTCTTCTCACTAATGTTCTCTTTAGGCATGAAGTTGTTTCTCGTTATACGTATGTTACCATGTGATTGGTTTATTATTATTATTTTCCAAGGAAGGAACAAATCTGAAAAGCACTTCTCAATTTTAATAATTGACAGGACACATGTTAACAGGAGAGGGCCCCCATAAGGAAAAGCTACTTGGGATCATCAGTAATGTTTAAGACTGAACATAAGCAGCTCGAGAACCACTGCAGGACACCAGCTATGCTGTTCCACGCCACGTCCTGCAGGGTCTTGGGAAGGGCACACTTGGCAATTTGGACAGGACT
>NW_023331752.1:0-34595 GCF_011100685.1 Canis lupus familiaris | reverse complement strand
TGTATCTCTCCTCACTTAGGCTCGGCTGGACATTGTGACTCTTTCCCACCGTCATCAATGGGACATGGTTACTCTGTTCCCACCTGGGCTCGTTTGGACATGATAACTTTGCTCCACACTTTGGCCTCAACTCGTCCTGATGACTCTGGTCCCCCCACCTAGGCCTCAATCTGGACCTGGTGACTGTAGTCCCCACCGTGCCTTACCTGTACCTGGTGACACTCGTTCCCACATGAAACACACCTGGACCAGGTGACTGTGGTGTTCTTGTAGACTCACATTTACCTGGTGATCCGGTCCCACTAGGGCCTCACCTGGTTCTGTTGACTCTGGCTTGCAGGTTGGCCTCACCTGGACCTGGTGAGTGGGGTTGCTACCTGGGCCTCACCCATACCTGGTGTTACTTATGCACCTGGGCCTCTTGGACCTGGTGAATCTGATCCTTACCTGTCCTCTCCAAGACCCGGGGACCTCTGGTCCCCAACTGGGCCTCACCTGGACCTGGTGAATCTGGTCATCATCTGGGACTCACCCAGTCCTGGTGACTTTGTTCCCCACCTGGACCTGATTGCTGTGGACTCTTTTTGGCCTCTCACCTGAAAATGGTGACTCTGATCTTGTCTGCGCGTCCCCCAAACCTGGTGACTCTGTTCCTCAACCTGGGCATCATCGGGACATGGTTCCCACTGCATGAATTGCAGGTTGGCCTTACCTGGACCTGGTAATTCTGGTCTCTACCTGGGCATCATAGGGATATGGTTCCACTGCATGGCATGCAGGTTAGACTCACCACGACCTCATGACTCTGTGCCCTCCCTGGGCATCATCGGGACATGGTTCCCCTGCATGGCCTGCAGGTTGGCCTCATTTGGACCTGGTGACTCTGGTCCCTACCTGGGCATCATCGGGACATGTTTCCCCTCCATGACCTGCAGGTTGGCCTCACCTGGACCTTGGTAACTCTAGTCCCTACCTGTGCATCATCGGGACATGTTCCTCTGCATGGCCTGCAGGTTGGCCTCACCTGGACCTGGTGAGTGGGGTTGTCACCTGGGCCTCACCCATGCCTGGTGACACAGGTCCCACGTGGGCCTCACTTGGACCTGGTGAATCTGGTCTTTACCTTGTCCTCACCCGGAACTTTTACTCTGGTCACCACCTGGGAATCACCTGGACCTGGTGAATCTGGTCCCCATCTGGGCCTCATCCAGTCCTGGTGACTTTGTTCCCCACCTAGACCTGATTGCTGTGGACTCCTTCTTGGCCTCACCTGGTATTGGTGACTCTGAACCTAACTGGGCCTCACCCAGATCTGGTGACTCTGGTCCTCACCTGTGGACCATTATGACCTGGATACTCTGCTCCACACCTGTGCCTCACCTGGACATGATGACTCTGGATCCCCTCTGGGCCTCACCCTGACATGGTGACTCTGGTCCCGATCTGGATGTCACCTAGACCAGGTGAATCTGGTACCCCTCTAGGCCTCACTTGACCTGGTGACTCTGGTCCTCAACTGGGCCTCACCGGGACCTAGTGAACATGCTCCCCACCTGCGCGTCATCTGGTCCTGGTGACTCTGTTTCTACCTGGGCGTCATCGGGACATGGTTACTCTATTCCCCACTGGGAGTGAACTGATCCTGGTAACTCTAGTCCTGCCTTTGGCCTCTTCTGTACCAGGTGACTCTGGATCCACCTGGGCCTCACCTGTAACTGGTGACTCTGATCGTAAGCATGGCCTCCCCTGACCTGGTGACTGTGGTTCCCATCGGGACCTCACCTGGACCTCATGTCTCTGGTCCCACCTGGGCCTCACCAGGACCCGGCCCAGAGTCAGCAAGTCCAGGTGAGGCTGACATGATGACTCTGGTCCCCATCTGGATGTCACCTAGACCAGGTGAATCTGGACCCCTCTACGCCTCAACTAGAACTGGTGACTCTTGTCCTCAACTTGGCCTCACCGGGACCTAGTGAATATGCTCCCCAACTGCGCCTCATCTGGACCTGGTGACTCTGGTTCTTCCTGGGCATCATCGGGACATGGTTACTCTATTCCCCACTGGGACTGACAGATCCTGGTAACTCTTGTCCTGACTTTGGCCTCTTCTGTACCAGGTGACTCTGGCTCAACCTGTGCCTCACCTGTAACTGGTGACTCTGATCCTTAGCATGGTTTCACCTGACCTGCTGACTGCGGTTCCCATCGGGACCTCACCTGGACCTCATGTCTCGGGTCCCTCTTGGGCCTCACCAGGACCTGGTGTCTCTGGTAACCATCTATATAGCATCAGGTTATGGTGACACTGTTCACTATCAGGGACTCTGGTCCCCATCTGGATGTCACCTGGATCAGGTGATTCTGGTACCTCTCTAGGCCTCAACCAGTTCTGGTGACTCTGGTCCTCAACTGGGCCTCACATGGGCCTAGTGAATATGCTCCATCTGGGCCTCATTTGGAACTGGTTACTCTGGTCCCTACCTGGGCATCATCGGGACATGGTTCCACTGCATGGCCTGCAGGTTGGCCTCACCTGGACCTGGTAAATCTGTTCCCTATACGGGCATCTTCGTTACACGATTCCTCTGCATTGCCTGCAGGTTGGACTCACCTTGACCTGGTGAGTGGGTTTGCTACCTGGGCCTCACCCATACCTGGTGACACAGGTCCCCACGTGGGCCTCACATGGACCTGGTGAATCTGGTCCTTACCTGGTCCTCATCCGGAACTGGTAACTCTGGTCATCACCTGGGAATCACCTGGACCTTGTGAATCTGTTCCCAATCTGGGCCTCACCCAGTCCTGGTGACTTTGTTCCCCACCTGGACCTGATTGCTGTGGACATATTCTTGGCCTCACCTGGAACTGGTGACTCTGTTCCTAACTGGGCCTCACCCAGATCTGGTGACTCTGGTCCTCAACTGTGGATCATTAAGACCTGGATACTCTGTTCCACACCTGAGCCTCACCTGGACTTGATGACTCTGGAACCTCTCTGGGCCTCACCCTGAAATGGTGACTCTGGTCTCCATTTGGATGTCACCTAGACCAGGTGAATCTGGTACCCCTCTAGGACACAACTAGACCTGGTTACTCTCGTCCTCAATTGGCCTCACAGGGACCTAGTGAATATGCTCCCCACCTGCGCCAATCTGGACCTGGTGACTCTGGTTCTTCCTGGGCATCATCCTGAAATGGTTACTCTATTCCCCACTGGGACTGACCTGATCGTGGTGACTCTGGTCTTGACTTTGGCCTCTTCTGTACCAGGTGACTCTGGCTCCACCTGGGCCTCACCTGTAACTGGTGACTCTGATCCTAAGCATGGCCTCACCTGACCTGGTGACTGTGGTTCCCATCGGGACCTTACCTGGACCTCATGTCTCTGGGCCCACCTGGGCCTCACCAGGATATGGTGTCTCTGGTACCCACCTGGGTAGCATCAGGATATGGTTACACTGTTCACTAACAGTGACCCAGCCGGACAGATTAACTCTGGTCTTCACCTGGGTCTCACCTGGGCATGGTGGGTCGGATCCCCACCTGGTCCTCACCTGTAACTGGTGATTCGCGTTCCCACATGGACATCATGTGGACCTGGTGGCTGCAGTGTTTCTAGCTTCTCATGTACCTCGTGGCTCGGGTCCCCACCAGGGCCTCACCGGGACCTGGTGAGTGTGGTTGCCACCTGCACCTCACATGGACCTGGTGATTCTGGTCTGCAACCAAGACTACCCTGGATCTGGTGACTGTGGTCCCCACCTGGGCTTCACCTGGATTTGGGGACTCCGGTCCCCATATGGGCACACCAGGCTCTGTTGAACATGATCCTCAACTGGGCAAAATTGGGACACGGTGACTGTGTTCCACAACTGGACCTCACCTGGACCAGGTGACTCTGGTCCCCCTCTGGGTCTCATCGTGCCCTAGTGACTGTGAACCCCACTTTGGCCTCACTTGGACCTGCTGACCCTGGTTGCCACCTGCGCCTGACCTCGAGCTGTTGACTCTGATTCTTTCAAGGGCCTCCCCTGTACCTGGTGTTCCTGGTCCCCACCTGGGCCTCACCTGGACGTGGTGACTCTTGTCACCACCGGGGTCTCACCAGGACCTGCTTACTGTGTTCCACACCTGGGCCTCAAGTAGAACCTGTTGACCATGGTCCCCAGGCGGGACTCACATGGACCTGTTGCCTCTGATCCCCACCGGGGCCTCACGTGTACCTGGTAACTCTGGTCCTCACCTGGGCCTCATCTGGACCTAGTGACTCTGGTTCCCACCTGGGCTTCACCTGGAGCTGGTTACTCGGGTCCCCACCTGGACTTCACCTGGATCTGGTGACTCTGGTCCCCTCCTGGACCTCTCCTGGACCTGGTGACTCTCTTTACAACATGGTTCTCCCCTGGATTTGGTGACTCTGGTCCTCAGTTTGGCCTCCCCTGGACCTGGTGTCTCTCGTTCCCTCTTTGACCTAACTGAGAACTGCTGAATCTTGCCCCACCTAGGCCGCACCCAGACCTGGTGACTCTTGTCCCCAGCTATGCCTCAATTCGACCTGATGAATCTGGTCCTCACGTGGGCCTCACATGGACCTTGGACTCAGCTGGGTAGAGTGGCTCTGGTTCCCTCAAGGGGCTCACCTGATACTGCTGACTGTGGTCTTATTCTATGCCTCACTAGGACCTAGTGATTCTGTTCCCCATCTGGGCCTTCAGGGCCCTAGAGACTCTGGTCCTCTCCCAGGCATCATTGGGACCTGGATACTCTATTCGACACCTGGGCCTCACTTTGACCAGGGACCTCTGGTCCAATTCTGTGCCTCTAACTAAACTGGTTACTCTGATTCTACCTCTGGGACTCACCGTTACCTGGTTTCTCTGGTCACCCCTTGAGCTTCACATGGGCCTGGTGAATCTGGTCCTTAGCTGATCCGCACCTGGATCTGGTGATTGGTCGCCACCTGGGCCTCACCTGCACTTGGTGAATCCTGTTGCCACCTGCGCCTCACCTGGACCTTGTGACTGTGGTCCCACCTGGAACTCACCTGGATCTGGTGGCTCTGGTTCCCATATGGGTCTCTCCTGGACCTGGTTACTGTGGTCTCCATCTGGCCTCACCTGGAACACAATGACTCTGATCCATATTTGGGCCTCTCCTGGACCTGTTGACTTCGGTCCTTACCTGGCCATCATTGGGACATGTATACTCTCTTATATACCTGGGCCTCACCTGGACCTGGTGACTGTGGTCCCACCTGGACCTCATCTGGATGAGGACACTGGTTCCCACAGGGACCTCACCTGGACCTGGTGACTCAGGTCCTCAAATTGGTATCATGGGACCTGGTATCTCAGGGCCACATTGGGGCCTCACCTGGACCTAGTGATCTCGTCCCCCTCTGGGCCTCACCCTGACCTGGTGACTCTGGTCCCCACCTGGATATCACCAGAACCGGGTGACTCTGGTCCCCCTCTGGGACTCACCCGGAGCTGGGGACACAGGTCCTCACCTGGGCTCAACAGGATCTGGTGAATCTACTCCTCACTTAGGCCTCGTCTGGACCTTGTGACTCTTATCCAACCTGGCATCAATGGGACATGGTTACTCTGTTCCCCACCTGGGCCTCACCTGGACATGATAAGTTTTCTCCGCACTTTGGCCTCAACTGGTCCTGATGACTCTGGTCCCCCCACCTAGACCTCAATCTGGACCTAGTTCCTGTGTTCCCCACCTGGGTCTCACCTGGATCTGGTAACTCTGGTCCCTACCTGGACATCATCGGGACATGCCTCCTCTGCATGGCCTGCATGTTGGCCTCATCTTGACCTGGTGAGTGGGGTTCCCACGTGGGTCTTACCCATGCCTGGTGACACAGGTCCCCACGTGGGCCTCACTTGGACCTGGTGAATGTGGTCCTTAGCTAGTTCTACCCGGAACTGGTAAATGTGGTCACCACCTGGGTATCACCTAGTCCTGGTGACTTTGTTCCCCACCTGGACCTGATTGCTGTGGACACCTTCTTGGCCTCACCTGGAATTGGTAACTCTGATCCTAACTGGGCCTCTCCCAGATCTGGTGACTCTGGTCCTCACGGGTGGACCATTATGACCTGGATACTCTGTTCCACACCTGAGCCTCACCTGGACATGATGACTCTGGATCCCCTCTGGGCCTCACCCTGACATGGTTACTCTGGTCCCCATCTGGATGTCACCTAGACCAGGTGAATCTGGTACCCCTCTGGGCCTCAACCAGATCTGGTGACTCTGGTCCTCAACTGGGCCTCACCTGTACCTAGTAAATATGCTCCATCTGGGCCTCATTTGGACCTGGTGACTCTGGTCCCTACGTGGGCAACATCGCGACCTGGTTCCACATAATGGTCTGCAGGTTGGCCTCTTCTTGACCTAGTAACTCTGGTCCCTACCTGGGCATCATCGGGACACGGTTCCTCTGAATGGCCTGCAGGTTGGCGTCACCTGGACCTCGTACCTCTGGTCCCTACCTGGGCATCATCGGGACACGGTTCCTCTGCATGGCCTGCAGGTTGGCCTCACCTAGACCTGGTGAGTGGGCTTGCCACCTGGGCCTCACCCATACCTGGTGACACAGGTCTCACGTGGGCCTCACTTGGACCTGGTGAATCTGTTCCTTACCTGGTCCTCACACGGAAATGGTAACCCTTGTCACCAAATGGGAATCACCTGGACCTGGTGAATCTGGTCCCCATCTGGGCCTCACCCATTCCTGGTGACTTTGATCCCCACCTTTTTTTTTTTTTAAAGATTTTATTTATTTTTTCATTCGGAGAGAGAGAGATAGGCAGAGAGAGAAGCAGGCTCCATGCAGGGAACCCGACGTGGGACTCGATCCCGTGTCTCCAGGATCACGCCCTGGGCTGCAGGCGGCACCAAACCGCTGCGCCACCGGGGCTGCCCTGATCCCCACCTTGACCTGATTGCTGTGGACTCCTTCTTGGCCTCACCTGGAACTTGTGACTCTGCTCCTAACTGGGCCTCACCCAGATCTGGTGACTCTGGTCCTCACCTGTGAACCATTATGACCTGGATACTCTGTTCCACACCTGAACTTCACCTGGACATGATGACTCTGGATGCCCTCTGGGCCTCACCCTGACATGGTGACTCTGGTCCCCATCTGGATGTCCCCTAGACCAGGTGAATCTGGTACCCCTCTAGGCGTCAACTAGACCTGGTGACTCTGGTCCTCATCTGGGCCTCACCTGGACCTAGTGAATACTCTACCCACCTGCGCCTCGCTGGACCTGGTGACTCTGATTCTACCTGGGCATCATTGGGACATGGTTACTGTATTACCCACTGGGACTGACCTGATCCTGGTAACTCTGGTCCTGACTTTGGCCTCTTCAGAACCAGGTGACTCTGGCTCCAGCTTGGCCTCACCTGTTCCTGGTGACTCTGATCCTAAGCATGGGCTCACCTGACCTGGTGACTGTGGTTCCCATCGGGACCTCACCTGGACCTCATGTCTCCGGTTACATCTGGGCCTCATCAGGACCTGGTGTCTCTGGTACCCACCTGGGTAGCATCAGGATATGGTTACACTGTTCACTAACACTCATCCAGCCGGACCTAATAACTCTGGTCTTCACCTGGGGCACACGAGGACATGGTGACACTGGTTCCCACCTGGGTCTCACCTGGACATGGTGAGTCGGATCCCCACCTGGTCCTCACCTGTAACTGGTGATTTTCATTCCCACATGGACATCATGTGGACCTGGTGGCTGCAGTGTTTCTAGCTTCTCATGTACCTCGTGTCTCTGGTCCCCACCGGGGCCTCTCTGGGACCGGGTGAGTGTGGTTGCCACCTGCACCTCACATGGACCTGGTGATTCTGCTCTGCACCTGAGACTACCCTGGATCTGGCGTCTGTGGTCCCCACCTGGGCTTAACCTGGATTTGGGGACTCCGTTCCCCATCTGGGCCTCACCTGGCCCTGTTGACCATGGTCCTCTACTGTGCAAAATTGGGAACCGGTGGCTGTGTTCCACAACTGGACCTCACCTGGACCAGGTGACTCTGGTCCCACTCTGGGTTCACCGTGCCCTAGTGACTGTGAACCCCACTTTGGCCTGACTTGGACCTGCTGACCCTGGTTGCCACCTGCGCCTGACCTCGAACTGTTGACTCTGGTTCTCTCAAGGGCCTCCCCTGTACCTGGTGATCCTGGTCCGCAACTGGGCCCCACCTGAACGTGGTGACCCTTGTCACCACGGGGGACTCACCAGGACCTGCTTACTGTGTTCCACACCTGGGCCTCAAGTAGACCTGTTGACCATGGTCCCCAAGGCGGCCTCACATAGACCTGTTTCCTCTGATCCCCACCGGGGCCTCACGTGTACCTGGTAACTCTGGTCCTCACCTGGGCCTCATCTGGACCTAGTGACTCTGGTCCCCACCTGGGCTTCACCTGGATCTGGTGACTCTGGTCCCCACCTGGAACTCACCTGGATCTGGTGACTGTGGTCCTCAGTTTGGCCTCACCTGGACCTGGTGTCTCTCGTCCCCACTTTGACCTAACTCAGAACTGCTGAATCTTGACCCACCTAGGCCGCACGCAGACCTGGTGACTCTTGTCCCCAGCTCTGCCTCAATTCGACCTGATGAATCTGCTCCTCACGTTGGCCTCACATGGACCTGGGACTCAGCTGGATAGAGTGGCTCTGGTTCCCACAAGGGGCTCACCTGTTACTGCTGACTGTGGTCCCACCTGGGCCTCACCTGGACGAGGTGACTGGTTCCCACAGGGACCTCACCTGGACCTGGTGACTCAGGTCCTCATATGGGCATCATGGGACCTGGTTTCTCAGTTCCACATCGGGACCTAACCTGGACCTAGTGATTCTCGTCCCATTATGGTCCTCACCCTGACGAGGTGACTCTGGTCCCCACCTGGATATCACCAGAACCGGGTGATTCTGGTCCCCCTCTGGGACTCACCCGGAGCTGGGGACACTGGTCCTCAACTGGGCCTCAACAGGACCTGGTGAATCTGCTCCTCACTTAGGCCTCGTCTGGACCTTGTGACTCTTTTCCCACCTGGCATCAATGGGACATGGTTACTCTGTTCCCTACTTGGGACTCACCTGGACATGATAACTTTGCTCCACATTTTGGCCTCAACTAGTCCTGATGAGTCTGGTCCCCCGACCTAGGCGTCAATCTGTACATGATTGCTGTGGACTCCTTCTTAGCCTCAACTGGAACTGGTGAATCTGATCCAGATTGAGGATCCCCAATCTGGGCCTCACCTGGCCCTGTGAACCATGGTCCTCAACTGGCAAAATTGGGACCCGGTGACTGTGTTCCACCCCTGGACCTCACCTGGACCAGGTGACTCTGGTCCCCCTCTGGGTCTCACCGTGCCCTAGTGACTGTGAACCCGACTTTGGCCTGACTTGGACCTGCTGACCCAGGTTGACACCTGCGCCTGACCTCGAACTGTTGACTCTGGTTCATTCAAGGGCTTCCCCTGTCCATGGTGATCTTGGTCCCCCCCTGGGACTCACCTGGACGTGGTGACCCTTGTCACCACCGGGGACTCACCTGGACCTGGTTACTGTGTTCCACACCTGGGCCTCAAGTAGTCCTGTTGACCATGGTACCGAAGCCTGCCTCATATGGACCTGTTGCCTCTGATTCCCACCGGGGCATCACGTGTACCTGGTAACACTGGTCCTCACTTGGGCCTCATCTGGACCTAGTGACTCTGGTCCCCACCTTGGCTTCACCTGGATCTGGTGACTCTGGTCCTCAACTGGGCCTCACGTGGACCTATTGAATATGCTCCATCTGGGCCTCATTTGGACTTGGTGACTCTCTTCCCTACCTGGGCATCATCGGGACATGGTTCCACTGCATGGCCTTTAGGTTGGCCGCCCCTGGACCTGGTAACTGTGGTTCTACCTGGGCATCATCGGGACGTGGTTACTCTATTCTCAGTGGGACTGACTTGATCGTGGTGAATCTGGTCCTGACTTTCGCCTCTTCTGTGCCATGTGACTCTGGCTCCCCCTGGACCTCACCTGTAAGTGGTGACTCTGATCCTAAGCAAGGCCTCACCTGACCTGGTGACTGTGGTTTCCATCGGTACCTCACCTGGTCCTCATGTCTCTGGTCCCAACTGGGACACACCAGGACCTTGTATCTGGTACACACCTGAGTAGCATCAGGATATGGTTACACTGTTCACTAACAGTGACCCGGCTGGAACTATTAACTCTCGTCTTCACCTGGTCCACACTTGGACATGGTGACACTGGTTCCCACCAGGGTCTCACCTGGACATGGTGACTCAGATCCCCACCTGGTTCTCACTTGTAAATTGTAATTCTCGTTCCCACATGGACATCATGTGGACCTGGTGGCTGCAGTGTTTCTAGCTTCTCATGTACCTCGTGACTCTGGTCCCCACCAGGGCCTCACCCGGACTTCGTGAGTGTGGTTGCCACCTGCACCTCACCAGGACCTGGTGATTCTGGTCTCCACCTGAGACTACAATGGATCTGGTGACTGTGGTCCCCACCCGGGCTTCACCTGAATTTGAGGACTCCGGTCCCCATCTGGGCCTCACCTGGCCCTGTTGACCATGGTCCTCAACTGGGCAAAATTGGGACCCGGTGACTCTGTTCCACAACTGGATCTCACCTGGACAAGGTGACTCTGGTCCCCCTCTGGGTCTCACTGTGCCCTACTGACTGTGAACCCCACTTTGGCCTGACTTGGACCTGCTGAACCTGGTTGCCACCTGCGCCTGACCTCGAATGTTGACTCTGGTTCTCTCAAGGGCCTCCCCTGTACCTGGTGATCCTGGTCTCCAATTGGGCCTCAACTGGACGTGGTGACTCTTGTCACCACCGGGGACTCACCTGGACATGATTACTGTGTTCCACACCTGGGCATCAGGTAGACTTGTTGACCATGGTCCCCAAGCCGGGCTCACGTGGACCTTTGGCTCTGATCCCCGCCAAGGGCTCACGTGTATCTGGTAATTCTGATCCTCACCTGGGCCTAATCAGGACCTAGTGACTCTGGTCCCCACCTGGGTTTCACATGGATCTGGTGAATCTGGTCCCCACCTTGACTTCACCTGGATCTGGTGACTCTGGTCCCCACCTGGACCTCTCCTGGACCTGGTGACTCTCTTTCCAACATGGACCTCACCTGGATCTGGTGACTCTGGTCCTCAATTTGGCCTCACCTGGACCTGGTGTCTCTCGTCCCCACTTTGACCTAACTCAGAACTGCTGAATCTTGCCCCACCTAGCCCGCACCCAGACCTGGTGACTCTTGTCCCGAACTATGCCTTAATTCGACCTGATGCATCTGGTCCTGACGTGGGGCTCACATGGACCTGGGACACAGCTGGATAGAGTGGCTCTGGTTCCCACAAGGGGCACACCTGATACTGGTGATTGTGGTCTTATTCTATGCCTCACCAGGACCTAGTGATTCTGTTCCCCATCTGAGCCTGCATGGCCATAGTGACTCTGGTCCTCACCCAGGCATCATTGGGACCTGGATACTCTATGCCACACCTGGGCCTAGTTTGACCAGGGATCTCTGGTCCCATTTTGGGCCTCAAACTAAACTGGTTACTCTGGTTCCCCTCTGTGCCTCACCCTTACCTGGTGACTCTGGTCACCCCTTGGGGTTCACTTGGGCCTCGTGAATCTGGTCCTTAGCTTGTCCGCAACTGGCCCTGGTGACAGGTCACCACGTGGGCCTCACCTGGACTTGGTGAATCCTGTTGCCACCAGCGCCTCACCTGGACCTTGTGACTGTGGTCCCACATGGACCTCACCTGGATCTGGTGGCTCTGGTTCCCATATGGGGCTCTCCTGGACCTGGTTCCTGTGGTCTCCTTCGGGCCTCACCTGGAACACAATGACTCTGATGCATATTTGGGCCTCTCCTGGACCTGTTGACTCTGGTCCTTACCTGGGCATCATTGGGACCTGGATACTCTCTTATATACCTGGGCCTCCCCAGGACCTGGTGACTGTGGTCCCACCTGGGCCTCACCTGGACGGGGTGACTGGTTCCCACAGGGGCCTCACATGGACCTGGTGACTCAGGTCCTCTTATGGCACCATGGAACCTGGTTTCTCAATTCCACATCGGGGCTTCAACTGGACCTAGTGATTCTCGTCCCACTCTGGGCCTCACCGTGACGTGCTGACTCTGGTCACCACCTGGATACCACCAGAACCGGGTGACTCTGGTCCCCCTCTGGGACTCACCCGGAGCTGGGGACACTGGTCCTCAGGTGGGCCTCAACAGGACCTGGTGAATCTACTCCAATCTTAGGCTTCGTCTGGACCTTGTGACTCTTTTCCCACCTGGCATCAATGGGACATGGTTACTCTGTTCCCCACCTGGCCCCACCTGGACATGATAACTTTGCTGCACACTTTGGCCTCAACTGGTCCTGATGACTCTCGTCCCCAAACCTAGGCCTCAATCTGGACCTGGTGACTGTCGTCCCCAATTGGGTCTCAGCTGGACCTGGTGACTCCCGTTCCCACATGAACCACACCTGGATCTGGTGACTGTGGTGTTCTTGTAGACTCACATTTACCTTGAATCCCGTCCCCACTAGGGCCTCACCTGGATCTGGTGACTCTGGCCTGCAGGTTGGCCTCACCTGGACCTGGTGATTGGGGTTGCCACCTGGGCCTCATCCATACCTGGTGACTCAGGTCCCCAAGTGGGCCTCTTGGAGCTGGTGAATCTGGTCCTTACCTGGTCCTCTCCCAGAGTCGGGGACTCTGGTCACCATCTGGGCCTCACCTGGTCCTGTTGAATCTGGTCCCCATCTGGGCCTCACCCAGTCCTGGTGACTTTGTTCCCCACCTGGACCTGATTGCTGTGGACTCTTTCTGGGCCTCATCTGGATCTGGTGACTCTGATCCTATCTGCGCGTCACCCATACCTGGTGACTCTGGTCCTCACCTGGGCATAATTGGTACCTGATGACTCTGTTCCACACCTGAGCCTCACCTGGACATGATGACTCTGCAACCTCTCTAGGCCTCACCCTGACCTGGTGACTCTGGTCCCCATGTGGATGTCACCTGGACCAGGTGAATCTGCTACCCCTCTAGGTCTCAACCAGATCTGGTGACTCTGGTCCTCAACTGGGCCTCACCTGCCCCTAGTGAATATGCTCGATCTGTCCTCATTTGGACCTGGTGACTCTGGTCCCTACCTGGGCATCATCGGGACATGGTTCCACTGCATGACTTGCCGGTTGGCCTCACATGGACCTGGTAAATATTGTCCTACCTCGGCATCATCAGGACATGGTTCCACTGCATGGCCTGCAGGTTGGCATCACCTGGACCTGGTAACTCTAGTCCCTACGTGGGCATCATCGAGACACGGTTCCTCTGCATGGACAGCAGGTTGTCCTCACATGGACCTGGTGAGTGGGGTTGTCCCCTGGACCTCACCCATACCTGGTGACACCGGTCCGCACGTGTGCCTCACTTGGATCTGGTGAATCTGGTCCTCAGTTTGGCCTCACCTGGAACTAGTGTCTCTCGTCCACACTTTGACCTAACTGAGAATTGCTGAATCTTGCCCCACCTAGGCCGCACCCAGACATGGTGACTCTTGTCCCCAGCTATGCCTCATCGACCTTATGAATCTGGTCCTCACGTGGGCCTTACATGGACCTGGGACTCAGCTGGATAGAGTGGCTCTGGTTCCCACAAAGGGCTCACCTGATACTGGTGACTGGGGTCTTTTTCTATGCCTCACCAGGACCTAGTGATTCTGTTCCCCATCTGGGCCTGCATGGCCCTAGTGTCTCTGTCCTCACCCAGGCATCATTGGGACCTGGATACTCTATTCCACACCTGGGCCTCACTTTGACCAGGGACCTCTGGTCCCATTCTGGGCCTCAAACTAAACTGGTTACTCAGGTTCCCCCTCTGGGACTCACCCTTACCTGTTGAATCTGGTCACCCCTTGGGCTTCACTTGGGCCTGGTGAATCTTGTCCTTAGTTGGTCCTCACCTGGATCTGGTGAGTGGTCGCCACCTGGGCCTCACCTGGACTTGGTGAATCCTGTTGCCACCTGCCCCTCACTGGACCTTGTGACTGTGGTCCCACCTGGACCTCACCTGGATCTGGTGGCTCTGGTTCCCATATGGGGCTCTCCTGGACCTGGTTCCTCTGGTCTCCATCTGGCCTCACCAGGAACACAATGACTCTGATGCATATTTGGGCCTCTCCTGGACCTGTTGACTCTGGTCCTAACCTGGGCATCATTGGGACCTGGATACTCTCTTATATAACTTGGCCTCACCTGGACCTGGTGACTGTGGTCCCACCTGGGTCTCACCTGGACGAGGTGACTGGTTCCCACAGGGACCTCACCTGGACCTGGTGACTCAGGTCCTCATATGGGCATATTGAGACATGGTTTCTCAGTTCCACATCGGGTCCTCACCTGGACCTAGTGACTCTCGCCCCCTCTGGGCCTCACCCTGACGTGGTCACTCTGATCCCCATCTGGATATCACCAGAACCGGTGACTCTGGTCCCCCTCTGGGACTCACGCGGAGCTGGGAACACCGGTCCTCAACTGGGCCTAAACAGGACCTGGTGAATCTACTCCTCACTTAGGCCTCGTCTGGACCTTGTGACTCTTTTCCCACCTGGCATCAATGGGACATGGTTACTCTGTTCCCCACCTGGGCCTCACCTGGACATGATAACTTTGCTCCACACTTTGGCCTCAACTGGTCCTGATGACTCTGGTCCCCCCCCTAGGCCTCAATCTGGACCTGGTTACTGTGGTCCCCACCTGGGTCTCACCTGGACCTGGTGACTCTCTTTCCCACATGAACCACACCTGGACCTGGTACTGTGGTGTTTTTGTAGACCTCACATTTACCTGGTGACGCCGGTCCCCACTAGGGACTCACCTGTATCTGGTGACTCTGGCCTCCATGATGGCCTCACCTGGACCTGGTGAGTGGGTTTGCCACCAGGACCTCAACCATACCTGGTGACTCTATCGCCACGTGGGCCTCTTGGATCTGGTGAATCTGGTCCTTACTTGGTCCTCTCCCACACCCGGGGACTCTGGGCACCACCTGGACCTAACCTGGACCTGGTGAATCTGGTCCCCATCTGGGCCTCACCCAGTCCTGGTTGCTTTGTTCCCCACCGGGACCTGATTGCTGTGGACTCTTTCTTGGCCACACCTGGAACTGGTGACTCTGATCCTATCTGCTCGTCACCCAGACCTGGTGACTCTGGTCCTCACCTGGGCATCATTGGTACATGGTGACTCTGTTCTACACCTGAGCCTCACCTGGACATGATGACTCTGGAACCTCTCTGGGCCTCACCCTGACCTGGTGACTCTGGTCCCCATCTGGATGTCACCTGGACCAGGGGATTCTGGTACCCGTCTAGGCCTCAACCAGATATGGTGACTCTGGTCCTCAACTGGGCCTCACCTGGACCTAGTGAATATGATCCATCTTGGCCTCATTTGGACCTGGTGACTCTGGTCACTACCTGGGCATCATAGGGATATGGTTTCACTGCATGGCCTGCAGGTTGGCCTCACCTGGACCTTTTAACTCTGGTCCCTACCTGTGCATCATCGGGACATGGTTCCACACATGGCCTGCAGGTTGGCATCACCTGGACCTGGTAACTGTAGTCCCTACTGGGCATCATCGGGACATGGTTCCTCTGCATGGCCTGCAGGTTGGCATCTCCTGGACCTGGGGAGTGGGGTTGTCACTTGTGCCTCACCCTTGCCTGGTGACACAGGTCCCCACGTGGCCCTCACTTGGACCGGGTGAATCTGGTCCTTACCTTGTTCTCACCCGGAACTCGTAACTCTGGTCACCACCTGGGAATCACCTGGGCCTGGTGTTTCTGGTCCCCATCTGGGCGTCATCCAGTCCTGGTCACATTGTTCCCCCCCTGGACCTGATTGCTGTGGACTCTTTCTTGGCCTCACCTGGAACTGGTGACTCTGATCCTATCTGCGCGTCACCCAGACCTGGTGACACTGGTCCTCACCTGGACATGATTGGTACCTGGTGACTCTGTTCCACACCTGAGCGTCACCTGGACATGATGACTCTGGAAACTCTCTGGGCCTCACCCTAACCTGGTGACTCTGGTCTCCATCTGGATGCCACTTGGACCAGGTGATTCTGGTACCCCTCTAGTCCTCAACGAGATCTGGTGCCTCTGGTCCTCAACTGGGCCTCACCTGGACCTAGTGAATATGCTCCATCTGGGCCTCACCTTCACCTGGTAAGTCTGGTCCCTACCTGGGCCTCATCGGGACATGGTTCCACTGCATGGCCTGCAGGTTGGCCTCACCTGGACCTGGTGAGTGGGGTTGCCACCTGTGCCTCACCCATACCTGGTGACACACGTCCCCACGTGGGCCTCACTTGGACCTGGTGAATATGGTCCTTACTTGGTCCTCACCCGGAACTGGTAACTCTGGTCATCATCTGGGAATCTCCTCGACCTTGTGAATCTGGTCCCCATCTGGGCCTCACCCAGTCCTCGTGACTTTGTTCCCCACCTGGACCTGATTGCTGTGAACTCCTTATTGGCCTCACCTGGAATTGGTGCCTCTGATCCTAACTGGCCTCACCTAGATCTGGTGACTCTGGTCCTCACCTGTGGACCATTATGACCTGGATACTCTGTTCCACACCTGAGCCTCACCTGGTCATGATGACTCTGGATCCCCTCTGGGTCTCAGCCTGACATGGTGACTCTGGTCCCCATCTGGATATCACCAAGACCGGGTGAATATGGTACCCCTCTATGCCTCAACTAGACCTGGTGACTCTGGTCCTCAACTTGGCCTCAACGGGACCTAGTGAACATGCTCCCCACCTGCGCCTCATCTGGACCTGGTGACTCTGGTTCTACCTGGGAATCATTGGGACATGGTTACTTTATTCCCCACTGGGACTTACCTGATCCTGGTAACTCTAGTCCTGACTTTGACCTCTTCTGTACCAGGTGAATCTGGCTCAACCAGGGCCTCACCTGTAACTGGTGACTTTGACTTAAGCATGGCCTCACCTGACCTGGTGACTGTGGTTCCCATCGGGACTTCAACTGAACCTCATGTCTCTTGTCCCACCTGGACTTCACCAGACCCTGGTGTCTCTGGTCCCCACGTGGGTAGCATCAGGATATGGTTACACTGTTCACTAACAGTGACCCAGCCGGACCTATTAACTGTAGTCTTCACCTGGGGAACACCTGAACATGGTGACATTGGTTCCCACCTGGGTCTCACCTGGACATGGTGAGTCTGATCCCCACCTGGGCCTCAATGTAACTGGTGATTCTCGTTCCCACATGGACATCATGTGGACCTGGTGGCTGCAGTGTTTCTAGCTTTTCATGTACCTCGTGGCTCTGGTACCCACCAGGGCCTCACCGGGACCTGTTGAGTGTGGTTGCCACCTGCACCTCACCTTGACTTTGCTGATTCTTGTCTGCCCCTGAGACTACCCTGGATCTGGTGCCTGTGGTCCCCACCTGTGCTTCACCTGGATTTCGGGACTCCGGTCCCCATCTGGGCCTCACCTGGTCCTGATGACCATGTTCCTCAACTGGGCACAATTGGGACCTGGTGACTGTGTTCCACAACTGGTCCTCACCTGGACGATGTGACTCTGGTCCCCCTCTGGGTCTCACCGTGCCCTAGTGACTGTGAATCCAACTTTGGCCTGACTTGGACCTGCTGACGCAAGTTGCCACCTGTGCCTGCCCTCGAACTGTTGACTCTGGTTCGTTCAAGGGCTTACCCTGTACATGGTGATCCTGGTCCCCACCTGGGACTCACCTGGACGTGGTGACTTTTGTCACCCCGGGGACTCACCTGGACCTGCTTACCTTGTTCCACATCTGGGCCTCAAGTCGACTTGTTGACCATGGTCTCCAAGCCGGCCTCACATGGACCTGTTGCCTCTGATCCCCACCGGGGCCTCAAGTGTACCGGGTATCTCTGGTCCTAACCAGGGCTTCATCTAGACCTAGTGACTCTGGTCCCCACCTGAGCTTCACCTGGATATGGTGACTCTGGTCCCCACCTGGACCTCTCCTGGACCTGGTGACTCTCTTTCCAACATGGACCTCACATGGATCTGTTGCCTCTGGTCCTCAGTTTAGCCTCTCCTGGACATGGTGTCTCTCATCCCCACTTTCACCTAACTCAGAACTGCTGAATCATGCCCCACCTAGGCCGCACCCAGACCTGGTGACTCTTGTCCCCAGCCATGCCTCAATTCGACCTGATGATCTTGTCCTCACGTGGGCCTCACATGGACCTGGGACTCAGCTGGATTGAGTGGCTCTGGTTCCCACAAGGGGCTCACCTGATTTTGGTGACTCTGGTCTTATTCTATGCCTCACCAGGACCTAGTGATTCTGTTCCCCATTTGCGCCTGCATGACCCTAGTGACTCTGGTCCTCACCCAGGCATCATTGGGATCTGGATAATCTATTCCACACCAGGGCGACACTCTGACCAGGGACCTCTGGTCCCATTCTGGGTCTCAAATTAAACTGGGTATCTGGTTATCCCTCTGGGCCTCACCCTTACCTGGTGACTCTGGTCACCCCTTGGGCTTCTCCTGGGCCTGGTGAATCTAGTCCTTAGCTGGTCCACACCTGGATCTGGTGACAGGTCGCCACCTGGGACTGACCTGGACTTGGTGAATCCTGTTGCCACCTGCGCCTCACCTGGACCTTCTGACTGTGTTCCCACCTGGACCTCACCTGGCTCTGGTGGCTCTGGTTCCTATATGGCCCTCTCCTGGTCCTGGTTCCTGTGGTCTCCTTCTGGCCTCACCTAGAACACAATGACTCTGATCCATATTTGGGCCTCTCCTGGACCTGTTGCCTCTGGTCCTTACCTGGGCATCATTGGGACCTTGACACTCTCTTATATACCTGGGCCTCACCTGGACCTGGTGACTGTGATCCCACCTGTGCCTCACCTGGACGAGGTGTCGGGTTCCCACAGGGACCTCACCTGGACCTGGTGACTCAGGTCCTCATATGGGCATCATGGGACCTGGTTTCTCAGGTCCACATTGGGGCCTCACCTGGACCTAGTGATTCTCTTCCCACTCTGGGCCTCACCCTGAAGTGGTGACTCTGGTCCCCATCTGGATGTCTCCTGTACCAGGTGATTCTGGTACCCCTGTAGGCCTCAACTAGATCTGGTGACTCTGGTCCTCAACTGGGCCTCACCTGGACCTAGTGAATATGCTCCATCTGGGCCTCATTTGACCTGGTGACTCTTGTCCCTTCCTGGGCATCATCGGGACATGGCTCCACTGCATGACGTGCAGGTTGGCCTCACCTGGACCTGGTAACTCTGGTCCCTACCTGGGCATCATCGGGACATGGTTCCACTGCATGGCCTGCAGGTTGGCCTCACCTGGACCTGGTAACTCTAGTCCCTACCTGGGCATCATCGGGACATGGTTCCTCTGCATGGCCTGCAGGTTGCCCTCACCTGGCCCAGTGAGTGGGGTTGAAACCTGGGCCTCACCCATGCCTGGTGATACAGGTCCCCACGTGGGTCTTACTTGGACCTTGTGAATCTGGTCCTTACCTGGACCTCACCCGGAACTGGTAACTCTGGTCACCACCTGGGAATCACCTGGGCCTGGTGAATCTGGTCCCCATCTGGGCCTCACAAAGTCCTGGTCACTTTGTTCCCCACCTGGGCCTGATTGCTGTGGACTCCTTCTTGGCCTCACCTTGAACTGGTGACTCTGATCCTAACTGGGTCTCACCCAGATCTGGTGACTCTGGTCCTCACCTGTGGACCATTAAGACCTTGATACTTTGTTACACACCTGAGCCTCACCTGGACATGATGACTCTGGATCCCCTCTGGGCCTCAGCCTGACATGGTGACTCTGGTCCCCATCTGGATGTCACCTAGACCAGGTGAATCTGGTACCCCCTCTAGGCCTCAACTTGACCTGGTGACTCTGGTCCTCAACTGGGCCTCACCGGGACCTAGTGAACATGCTCCCCACCTGCGCCTCATCTGGACCTGGTGACTCTGGTTCTACGTGGGCATCATCGGGACATGGTTACTCTATTCCTCTCTGGGACTGACCTAATCCTGGTAACTCTGGTCCTGACTTTGGCCTCTTCTCTACCAGGTGACTCTGGCTCCACCTGGGTCTCACCTGTAACTGGTGACTCTGATCCAAATCATGGCCTCACCAGACCTGGTGACTGTGGTTCCCATCGGGACCTCACCTGGTCCTCATGTCTCTGGTCTCACCTGGGCCTCACCAGGACTTGGTGTTTCTCATACCCACCTGGGTCGCATCAGGATATGGTTACACTCTTCACTAACAGTGACCCAGCCGGACCTATTATCTCTGGTCTTCACCTCGCCACACATGGACATGGTGACACTGGTTACCACCTGGATCTCACCTGGACATGGTGAGTCTGATATCCACCTGGGCCTCAATGTAACTGGTGATTCTCGTTCCCACGTGGACATCATGTGGACCTGCTGGCTGCACTGTTTCTAGCTTCTCATGCACCTCGTGGCTCTGGTCCCCACCAGGGCCTCACCGTGAACTGTTGAGTGTGGTTGCCACCTGCACCTCACCTGGACTTTGCTGATTTTTGTCTGCCCCTGAGACTACCCTGGATCTGGTGCCTGTGGTCCCCACCTGGGCTTCACCTGGATTTGGGGACTCCGGTCCCCATCTGGGCCTCACCTGGCCCTGATGACCATGGTCCTCAACTGGAGACAATTGGGACCCGGTGACTGTGTTCCACAACTGGAACTCACCTGGACCATGTGACTCTAGTCCCCCTCTGGGTCTCACCGTGCCCTAGGGACTGTGAATCCAACTTTGGCCTGACTTGGACCTGCTGACGCGGGTTGCCACCTCGGCCTGACCTCGAACTGTTGACTCTGGTTCTTTCAAGGGCCTCCCCCGTACCTGGTGATGCTGGTCCCCACCTGAGCCTCACCTGGACGTGGTGACTCTTGTGAACACCGGGGACTCACCTGGACCTGCTTACTGTGTTCCACACCTGGGCGTCAAGTAGACGTGTTGACCATGGTCCCCAAGGCGGCCCCACATGTACCTGTTGCCTCTAATCCCCACCGGGGCCTCACGTGTACCTGGTAACTCTGGTCCTCACCTGGGCCTCATCTGGACCTAGTGACTCTGGTCCCCACCTGGGCTTCACCTGGGTCTGGTGACTCTGGTCCACACCTGGACCTCACCTGTAACTGGTGACTCTTATCCTAAGCATGGCCTCACCTGACTTGGTGACTCTGGTCCCCATTAGGATGTAACCTGGACCAGGTGATTCTGGTACCCCTCTAGGCCTCAACCAGTTCTGGTGACTCTGGTCCTCAATTGGCTTCACCTGGACCTAGTGAATATGCTCCATCTGGGCCTCATTTGGACCTGGTGACTGTCGTCCCTGCCTGGGCGTCATCGGGACATGGTTCCGCACATGGCCTGCAGGTTGGCCTCACCTGGACCTGGTGAGTGGGATTGCCACCTGTGGCTAACCCATACCTGGTGACTCAGGTCCCCACGTGGGCCTCTTGGACCTGGTGAATCTGGTCCTTACCTCTTCTTCTCCCAACCTGGGTACTCTGGTCATCACCTGGGCCTCACTTGGACAAGGTGAACTGGTCCCCATCTGGGCCTCACCCAGTCCTGGTTACTTTGTTCCCCACCTGGAACTGATTGCTGTGGACTCTTTCTTTGCCTCACCTGGAACTGGTGACTCTGATCCTATCTGCGCGTCACCCAGATCTGGTGACTCTGGTCCTCATCTGGGCATCATTGGTACCTGGTGACTCAGTTTCACCCCTGAACCTCACCTGGACATGATGACTCTGGAACCTCTTTGGGCCTCACCCTGTCCTGGTGACTCTGGTCCCCATCTGGATGTCACTTTGACCAGGTGATTCTGGTACCCCTCTGAGCCTCAACCAGAACTGGTGACTCTGGTCCTCTACTGGGCCTCACCTGGACCTAGTGAATATGCTCCATCTGGGCCTCATTTGGACCTGGTGACTCTGGTCCCTACCTGGGCATCATCGGGACATGGTTCCACTGCATGGCCTGCAGGTTGCCATCACCTGGACCTGGTAACTCTGGTTCCTACATGTACATCATCGGGACACGGTTCCTCTGCATGGCGCGAAGGATGGCCTCTCCTGGACCTGGTGAGTTTGGTTGCAACCTGTGCCTCACCCGTACCTGGGGACACAGGTCCCTGCTTGGGCCTCTTGGACCTGGTGAATCTGGTCCTTACCTGGTCGTCTCCCAGCCCCGGGTTCTCTGGTCACCACCTGGGCCTCACCTTGACCTGGTGAATCTGGTCACCATCTGGGCCTCACCCAGTCCTGGTGACTTTGTTCCCCACCTGAATCTGATTGCTGTGGACTCTTTCTTGGCCTCACCGGGAACTGGTGACTCTGATCCTATGTGCGCATTACCCAGACCTGGTGACTCTGCTCCTCAACTGGGCATCTTTGGTACCTGGTGACTCTGTTCCACACCTGAGCCTCACCTGGACATGATGACTCTGGAACCTCTCTGGGCCTCATCCTGACCTGGTGACTCTGGTCCCCATCTGGATGTCACCTGGACCAGGTGATTCTGGTACCCCTCTAGGCCTCAACCAGGTCCTGTGACTCTGGTCCTCCATTGGACCTCACCTGGACCTAGTGAATATGCTCCATCTGGATCTCATTGGACCTGATGATTCTGATCCCTACCTGGGCATCATCGGGACATGGTTCCACTGCATGGACTTCAGGTTGGCCTCACCTGGACCTGTTAACTCTGGTCCCTACCTGGGCATCATCGGGACATGGTTCCGCTGCATGGCCTGCAGGTTGGCCTCACCTGGACCTGGTAACTCTAGTCCCTACCTGGGCATCATCGGGACATATTTCCTCTGCATGGCCTGCAGGTTGTTCTCACCTGGACCTGGTGAGTGGGGTTGCCACCTGGGCCTCACTCATACCTGGTGACAAAGGCCCCACGTGGGCCTCACTTGGACCTGGTGAATCTGGTCCTTACCTGGTGGTCACCCGGAACTGGTAACTCTGGTCACCACATGGGAATCACCTGGGCCTGGTGAATCTGGTCCCCATCTGGGCCTCACCCAGTCCTGTTGACTTTCTTCCCCACCTGGACCTGATTGCTGTGGACTCCTTCTTGGCTAACCTGGAACTGCTGACTCTGATGCTAACTGGGCCTCACCCAGATCTGGTGACTCTGGTCCTCACCTGTGGACCATTATGACCTGGATACTCTGTTCCACACCTGAGCCTCACCTGGATATGTTGACTCTGGATCCCCTCTGGGCCTTATCCTGACATTGGGACTCCGGACCCCATCTGGATGTCACCAGACCAGGTAAATATGGTACCCCTCTAGGTCTCACCTAGACCTGGTGACTCTGGTCCTCAACTGGGCCTCAACGGGACCTAGTGAACATGCTCCCCACCTGCGCCACATCTGTGCCTGGTGACTCTGGTTCTACCTTGGCATCATCGGGACATGGTTACTCTATTCCCACTTGGAGTGACCTGATCCTGGTAACTCTGGTCCTGACTTTGGCCTCTTCTGTTCCAGGTGACTCTGGCTCCACATGGGCCTCACCTGTAACTGGTGATTGTCGTTCCCACATGGACATTATGTGGACCTGGAGGCTGCAGTGTTTCTAGCTTCTCATGTACCTCGTGACTCTGGTCCCCACCACGGCCTCACCGGGACCTGGTGAGTGTGGTTGCCACCTGCACCTCACCTGGACCTGGTGATTCTGGCCTGCACCTGAGACTACCCTGGATCTGGTGACTGTGGTCTCCACCTGGGCTTCACCTGGATTTGGGGACTCCGGTCCCCATCTGGGCGTCACCTGGCCCTGTTGACCATGGTACTCAACTGGGCAAAATTGGGACCTGGTGACTGTGTTCCACACCTGGACCTCACCTGGACCAGGCGACTCTGGTCTCCCTCTGGGTCTCACCGTGCCCTAGTGACTGTGAACCCGACTTTGGACGGACTTGGACCTGCTGACCCTGGTTCCCACCTGCGACTGACGTCGTACTGTTGACTCTGGTACTTTCAAGGGCCTCCCCTGGACCTGGTGATCCTGGACCCCACCTGGGCCTCACCTGGACGTGGTAACTTTTGTCACCACCGGTTACTCACCTAGACCTGGTTACTGTGTTCCACACCTGAGCCTCAAGTAGACCTGTTGACCATGGTCCCCAAGCCTGCCTCACATGGACCTGTTGCCTCTGATCCCCACCGGGGCCTCTCGTGTACCTGGTAACTCTGGTCCTCACCTGGGCATCATTGGTCCTGGTGACTCTGTTCCATACCTGAGGCTCCCCTGGACATGATGACTCTGGAACCTCTATGGCTATCAACCTGACCTGGTGACTCTGGTCCCCATATGGATATCACCTGGACCAGGGGATTATGGTAGCCCTCTGGGCCTCAACCAGGTCTGGTGACCCTGGTCCTCAAATGGGCCTCACCTGGACCTAGTGAATATGCTCCATCTGGGCCTCATTTGGACCTGGTGACTCTGGTCCCTATGTGGGCATCATCGGGACATGGTTCCACTGCATGACCTGCAGGTTGGCCTCACCTGGACCTGGTAACTCTGGTCCCTACCTGGGCATCATCGGGACATGGTTCCACTGCATGGCCTGTAGGTTGGCCTCACCTGAACCTGGTAACTCTCGTGCCTACCTGAGCATCTTTGGGACCTGTTTCCTCTGCATGGCCTGCAGGTTGGCCTCACCTGGAACTGGTGAGTGGGTTTGTCACCTGGGCCTCACCCTTGCCTAGTGACACAGGTCCCCACGTGGGCCTCACTTGGACCTGGTGAATCTGGTCTTACCTGGTGGTCACCCGGAACTGGTAACTCTGGTCACCACATGGGAAACACCTGGGCCTGGTGAATCTGGTCCCCATCTGGGCCTCACCCAGTCCTGTTGACTTTCTTCCCCACCTGGACCTGATTGCTGTGGACTCCTTCTTGGCTAACCTGGAACTGCTGACTCTGATGCTAACTGGGCCTCACCCAGATCTGGTGACTCTGGTCCTCACCTGTGGACCATTATGACCTGGATACTCTGTTCCACACCTGAGCCTCACCTGGATATGTTGACTCTGGATCCCCTCTGGGCCTCAGCCTGACATGGGGACTCCGGACCCCATCTGGATGTCACCAGACCAGGTAAATATGGTACCCCTCTTGGTCTCACCTAGACCTGGTGACTCTGGTCCTCAACTGGGCCTCAACGGGACCTAGTGAACATGCTCCCCACCTGCGCCACATCTGTGCCTGGTGACTCTGGTTCTACCTTGGCATCATCGGGACATGGTTACTCTATTCCCACTTGGAGTGACCTGATCCTGGTAACTCTGGTCCTGACTTTGGCCTCTTCTGTTCCAGGTGACTCTGGCTCCACATGGGACTCACCTGTAACTGGTGACTCTGATCCTAAGCATGGCCTCACCTGACCTTGTGACTGTGGTTCCCATCGGGACCTCAACTGGACTTCATGTCTCTGGTCCCACTTAGGCCTCACCAGGATCTGTTGTCTCTGCCACCCACCTGGGTAGCATCAGGATATGGTTACACTGTTCACTAACAGTGACCCAGCCGGACCTAGTAACTCTGGTCTTCACCTGGGCCACACCTGGACATGGTGACACTTTTTCCCCACGTGGGTCTCACCTGGACTTGGTGAGTCGGATCCCCACCTGGTCCTCACCTGTAACTGGTGATTCTCGTTCCCACATGGAGATCATGTGGACCTGTTGGCCGCAGTGTTTCTAGCATCTTTTTTTAAATTTTTATTTATTTATGATAGTCACAGAGAGAGAGAGAGGCAGAGACACAGGCAGAGGGAGAAGCAGCCTCCATGCACCGGGAGCCCGACGTGGGATTCGATCCCCGGTCTCCAGGATCGCGCCCTGGGCCAAAGGCAGGCGCCAAACCGCTGCGCCACCCAGGGATCCCATGTGTTTCTAGCTTCTCATGTACCTCGTGACTCGGGTCCCCACCAGTGCCTCACCGGGACCTGGTGAGTTTGGTTTGCCACCTGCACCACACCTGGACCTGGTGATTCTGGTCTGCACCTGACACTACCCTGGATCTTGTGACTGTGGTCCCCACCTGTGCTTCACCTGGATTTCGGGACTCCGGTCCCCACCTCGGCCTCACCTGGCCCTGTTGACCATGGTCCTCAACTGGGCAAAATTGAGACCTGGTGACTGTGTTCCACAACTGGACCTCACCTGGACCAGGTGACTATGCTCCCCCTCTGGGTCTCACCGTGCCCTAGTGACTGTGAATTCCACTTTGGCTTGACTTGGACCTGCTGACCCTGGTTGCCACCTGCGCCTGAACTCGAACTGTTGACGCTGGTTCTTTCAAGGGCCTCCCCTGTACCTGGTGATCCTGCTCCCACCTGGGACTCACCTGGACGTGGTGACCTTTGTAACCACGGGGGGACTCACCTGGACCTGCTTACTGTGTTCCACACCTGGGTCTCAAGTGGACCTGTTGATCATGGTCCCCAAGCCGTCCTCACATGGACCTGTTGCCTCTGATCCCCACCGGATCCTCACGTGTACCTGGTAACTCTGGTCTTCACCTGGGCCTCATCTGCACCTAGTGACTCTGGTCCCCACCTGGGATTCACCTCGATCTGGTGACTCTGGTCCCCACCTGGACTTCACCTGGATCTAGTGACTCTGGTTTTCCACCTGGACCTCTCCTGGACCTGGTGACTCTCTTTCCAACATGGACCTCACCTGGATCTGGTGACTCTTGTACTCAGTTTGGCCTCACCTGGACCTGGTGTCTCTCGTCCCCACTTTGACCTAACTCAGAACTGCTGAATCTTTCCCCACCTAGCCGCACACAGACCTGGTGACTCTTGTCCCCAGCTATGCCTCAATTCGACCTGGTGAATCTGGTCCTCACGTGGCCTTCACATGGACCTGGGACTCAGCTGGATAGAGTGGCTCTGGTTCCCACAAGGGGCTCACCTCATACTGGTGACTGTGGTCTTTTTCTGTGACTCACCAGGACCTAGTGATTCTGTTCCCCATCTGGGCCTGCATGGCCCCTAGTGACTCTGGTCCTGACCCAGGCATCATTCGGAACTGGATACTCATTCCACACCTGGGCCTCACCTTTGACCACGGACCACTGGTCCCCATTCTGGGCCTCAAACTAACTGGTTACTTGGGTTCCCCTTCTGGGCCTCACCCTTACCTGGTAAATCTGGTCACCCCTTGGGCTTCACTTGGGCCTGTAAATCTGGTCCTTAGCTGGTCCGCACATGGATCTGGTGACTGTTCGCCACCTGGGCCTCACATGGACTTGGTGAATCCTGTTGCCACCTGCACCTCACCGGGACCTTCTGACTCTTTTCCCACCTGGCATCAATGGGACATCGTTACTCCTGTTCCCCACCCGGGCCTCACCTGGACATGATAACTTTGCCTCCACACTTTGGCCTCAACTGGTCCTGAGACGCTGGTCCCCCCACCTAGGCCTCAAATCTGGACCTGGTGACTGTGGTCCCCCACCTCTTTCTCACCTGGACCTGGTGTCTCTCGTTCCCACTGAACCACACCTGGACCTGGTGATGGTGGTGTTCTTGAAGACGCACTTTACCTGGTGACTCCGGTCCCACTAGGGCCTCACCTGGATCTGGTGACACTGGCCTGAAGGTTGTCCTCACCTGGACCTGGTGAGTGGGGTTGCCACCCCATACCTGGTGACTCAGTTCACACGTGGGCCTCTTGGACCTGTTAATCTGGTCGTTAACTGGTCCTCTCCCAGACCCGGGGACTCTGGTCCCCAACTGGGCCTCATCTGGACCTGTGAATCTGGTCCCCATCTGGGCCTCACCCAGTCCTGGTGAATTTGTTCCCCATCTGAATCTGATTGCTGTGGCCTCTTTCTTGGCCTCACCGGGAACTGGTGACTCTGATCCTATCTGCGCGTCACCCAGACCTGGTTGACTCTGGTCCTCACCTGGGCATCATTGGTACCTGGTGACTCTGTTCCACACCAGAGCCTCACTCTGCACATGATGACTCTGGAACCCCTCTGGGCCTCACCCTGACCTGGTGATTCTGGTCCCCATCTGGATGTCACCTGGACCACGTGTATCTGGTACCCTCTAGGCCACAACCAGATCTGCTGACTCTGGTTCTCAACTGGGCCTCACCTGGACCTAGTGAATATGCTCCATCTGGGCCTCATTTGGACCTGGTGACTCTGGTCACTACCTGGGCATCATCGGGACATGGTTCCACTGCATGACCTGCAAGGTTGGCCTCACCTGGACCTGGTAACTCTGGTCCCTTACCTGGCATCATCGGGACATGGTTCCACACATGGCCTGCAGTTTGGCCTCACCTGGACCCGGCCGGTAACTCTAGTTGCTACCTGGGCATCATCGGGACATGGTTCCTCTGCATGGCCTGCAGGTTGGGCTCACCTGGACCTGGTGAGTGGCGTTGTCACCTTGGCCTCACCCATGCCTGGTGACACAGGTCCCCACGTGGGCCTCACTTGGACCTGGTGAATCTGGTCCTTACCTGGTCCTCACCCGAAACTCCTAAATCGGGTCACCACCTGGGAATCACCTGAACCTGGTTAATCTGGTCCCCATCTGGTCCTCATCTAATCCTGGTGACTAAGTCACCCACCTGGACCTGATTGCTGTGGACTCCTTCTTGGCCTCACCTGGAACTGGTGACTCTGATCCTAAGCATGGCCTCACCTGACCTGGTGACTGTGGTTCCCATCAGGACTTCACCCGGACCTCATGTCTCTGGTCCCACCTGGGCCTCACCAGGACCTGGTGTCTCTCGTACCCACCTGGGTAGCATTAGGATATGGTTACACTGTTCACTAACAGTGACCCAGCCGGACCTATTAACTCTGGTCTTCACCTGGGCCACACCTGGACATGGTGACACTGGTTCCCACCTGGGTCTCACCTGGACATGGTGAGTCGGATCCCCACCTGGTCCTCATTTGTAACTGGTGATTCTCGTTCCCACATGGACATCATGTGGACCTGGTGGCTGCAGTGTTTCTAGCTTCTCATGTACCTCGTGACTCTGGTCCCCACCAAGGACTCACCGGGACCTGTGTGTGTGGTTGCCACCTCCGCCTCACCTGGACCTGGTGATTCTGGTCTGCACCTGAGACTAACCTGGATCTGGTGACGTGGTCCCCACCTGGGCTTCACCTGGATTTGGGGACTCCGGTCCCCACCTGGGCCTCACCTGGCCCTGTTGTCCATGGTCCTCACCTGGGCAAAATCGGAACCGGTGACTGTGTTCCACAACTGGACCTCACCTGGACCACATGACTCTGGTCCCCCTCTGGGTCTCACCGATCCCTAGTGACTGTGAAACCCACTTTGGCCTGACTTGGACCTCCTGACACTTGTTGCCACCTGCGCCTGACCTCGAACTGTTGACTCTGGTTATTTCAAGGTCCTCCCCTGTACCTGGTGATCCTGGTCCCACCAGGGCCTCATCTGGACATGGTGACACTTTTCAACACGGAGGACTCACCTGGACCTGCTTACTATGTTCCACTCCTGGGCCTCAAGTAGACCTGTTGACCATGGTCCCCAAGCCGGCCTCACATAGACCTGTTGCCTCTGATCCCCACCGAGGCCTCACGTGTACCTGGTAACTCTGGTCCTCACCTGGGCCTCAACCGGACATAGTGACTCTGGTCCACAACTGGGCTTCACGTGATCTGGTGACTCTGGTCCACACCTGGACCTCTCCTGGACCTGGTGACTCTCTTTCCAACATGGACCTCACCTGGATCTGGTGACTCTGGTCCTCAGTTTGGCCTCACCTGGACCTGGTGTCTCTCGTCCCCATTTTGACCTAACTCAGAACTGCTGAATCTTGCCCCACCTAGGCCGCACCCAGACCTGGTGACTCTTGTCCCCAGCTATGCCTCAATTCGACCTGATGAATCTGGTCCTCACGTGGGCCTCACATGGGCCTGTGACTCAGCTGGATAGAGTGGCTCTGGTTCCCACAAGGGGCTCACCTGATACTGCTGACTGGGGTGTGTTTCTATGCCTCACCAGGACCTAGTGATTCTGTTCCCCATCTGGTCCTGCATGGCCCTAGTGACTCTGGTCCTCACCCAGGCATCACTGGGATCTGGATACTCTATACCCCACATGAGCCTCACTTTGACCAGGGACCTCTGGTCCCATTCTGGGCCTCAAACAAAATGGTTACTATGGTTCCCCCTCTGGGCCTCACCCTTACCTGGTGACTCTGGTCACCCCTTGGGGTTCACTTGGGCCTTGTGTCTGGTCCTTAGCTGGTCCGCACCTGGATGTGGTGACTTGTCGCCACCTGGGCTTCACCTGGACTTGGTGAATCCTGTTGCCACCTGCACCTCACCTGGACCTTGTGACTGTGGCCACACCTGGACCTCACCTGGATCTGGTGGCTCTGGTTCCCATATGGGGCTCTCCTGGACCTGGTTCCTGTGGTCTCCATCTGGCCTCACCTGGAACACAATGACTCTGATCCATATCTGGACCTCTCCTGGACCTGTTGACTCTGGTCCTTACCTAGGCATCATTGGGACCTGGATACTCTCTTATATACCTGGGCCTCACCTGGACCTGGTGACTGTGGTCCCACTTGGGCCTCACCTGGACGAGGTGACTGGTTCCCACAGGGACCTCACCTGGACCTGGTGACTCAGGTCCTCATATGGGCATCATGGAACCTGGTTTCTCAGTTCCACATCGGGGCCTCACCTGGACCTAGTGATTCTCTTCCCCCTCTGGGCCTCTTCCTGACGTGCTGACTCTGGTTCCCACCTGGATATCACCAGAACCGGGTGACTCTGGTCCCCCTCTGGGACTCACCCGGAGCTTGGGACACTGGTCCTCAGCTGGGCCTCAACAGGACCTGGTGAATCTACTCCTCACTTAGACCTCGTCTGGACCTTGTGACTCTTTTCCCACCTGGCATCAATGGGACATGGTTACTGTGTTCCCCACCTGGGCCTCACCTGGACATGATAACTTTGCTCCACACTTTGGCCTCAACTGGTCCTGATGACTCTGGTCCCCCCACCTAGGCCTCAATCTGGACCTGGTGACTGTGGTCCCCACCTCTTTCTCACTTGGACCTGGTGACTCTCGTTCCCAGATGAACCACACGTGGATCTGGTGACTGTGGTGTTCTTGTAGACTCACATTTACCTGGTGACTCCGGTCCCCACTAGGGACTCACCTGGATCTGGTGACTCTGGCCTGCAGGTTGGCCTCACCTGGACCTGGTGAGTGGGGTTGCCACCTGGGGCTCACCCTTACATGGTGACTATGGTCCCCATCTGGATGTCACCTTGACCAGGTGAATCTGGTACCCCTCTGGGCCTCAACTAGACCTGGTGACACTGGTCCTCAACTGGGCCTCACCGGGACCTAGTGAATATGCTCCCCACCTGCGCCTCATCTGGACCTGGTGACTCGGGTTCTACCTGGGCATCATCGGGTCATGGTTACTCTATTCCCCACTGGGACTGACCTGATCCTGGTAACTCTGGTCCTGACTTTTGGCTCTTCTGTACCAGGTGACTCTGGCTCCAACTGGGCCTCACCTGTATCTGTTGAATCTGATCCTAAGCATGGACTCACCTGACCTGATGTCTGTGGTGCCCATGGGACCTCACCTGGTCCTCATGTCTCTGGTCTCACCTGGGCCTCACCAGGACTTGGTGTCTCTCGTACCCACCTGGGTAGCATCAGGATATGGTTACACTGTTCACTAACAGTGACCCAGCCGGACCTATTAACTCTGGTCTTCACCTGGGCCACACCTGTACATGGTGACACTGGTTCCCACCTGGGTCTCACCTGAACATGGTGAGTCGGATCCCCACAGGGTCCTCTCCTCTAACTGGTGATTCTCGTTCCCACATGGACATCATGTGGACCTGGTGGCTGCAGTGTTTCTACCTTCTCATGTACCTCGTGACTCTGGTCCCCACCAGGGCCTCACCGGGTCCTGGTGAGTGTGGTTGCCACCTGCACCTCACCTGGACCTGGTGATTCTGGTCTGCAACTGAGACTACCCTGGATCTGATGACTGGGGTCCCAACCTGGGCTTCACCTGGATTTGGGCACCGATTCCCATCTGGGCCTCACCTGGCCCTGTTGACCATGGTCCTCAACTGGGCAAAATTGGGACCCGGTGACTGTGTTCCACACCTGGACCTCACCTGGACCAGTTTACTCTGGTCCCCCTCTGGGTCTCACCGTTCTCTAGTGACTCTGAACCCCACTTTGGCCTGATTGGACCTGCTGACCCTGTTTGCCACCTGCGCCTGACCTCGCACTGTTGACTCTGGTTCTTTCAAGGGCCTCCCCTGTACCTGGTGATCCTGGTGCCCACCTGGGCCTCACCTGGACCTGGTGACTCTTGTCACCACCGGGGACTCACTTGGACCTGGTTACAGTGTTCCACACTGGGCCTCAAGTAGAACTCTTGACCATGGTCCCCAAGCCTGCCTCACATGGACCTGTTGCCTCTGATACCTACCGGCGCCTCACGTGTACCTGGTAACTCTGGTCCTCACCTGGGCCTCATCTGGACCTAGTGACTCTGGTACCCATCTGGGCTTCACCTGGATCTGGTGACTCAGGTCCCCACCTGGACCTCTCCTGGACCTGGTGACTCTCTTTCCAACATGGACCTCACCTGGATCTGGTGACTCTGGTCCTCAGTTTGGCCTCACCTGGACCTGGTGTCTCTCGTCCCCACTTTGACCTAACTCAGAACTGCTGAATCTTGCCCCACCTAAGCCGCACCCAGACCTGGTGACTCTTGTCCCCAGCTATGCCTCAATTCGACCTGATGAATCTGGTCCTCACGTGGGCCTCACATGGACCTGGGACTCAGCTGGATAGAGTGGCTCTGGTTCCCACAAGGGGCTCACCTGATACTGCTGAATGTGGTCTTATTCTATGTCTCACCAGGACCTAGTGATTCTGTTCCCCATCTGGGCCTGCATGGCCCTAGGACTCTGGTCCTCACCTAGGCATCATTGGGTCCTGGATACTCTATTACACACCTGGACCTCACTTTGACCAGTGACCTCTTGTCCCATTCTGGGCCACAAACTAAACTGGTTACTCTGGTTACACTTTGGGCCTCACCCTTCCTGGTGACTCTAGGCACCCCTTGGGCTTCACTTGGCCCTGGTGAATCTAGTCCTTAGCTGGTCCCACCTGGATCTGGTGACTGGTCGCCACCTGCGCCTCACCTGGGCTTGGTGAATCCTGTTGCCATCTGCGCCTCCCCTGGACCTTGTGACAGTGGTCCCACCTGGACCTCACCTGGATCTGGTGGCTCTGGTTCCCATATGGGGCTCTCCTGGACCTGGTTCCTGTGGTCTCCATCTGGCCTCACCTGGAACACAATGACTCTGATCCATATTTGGGCCTCTCCTGGACCTGTTTACTCTGTCCTCACCTTGGCATTATTGGGACCTGGATACACTCTTATATACCTGGGCCTCAGCTGGACCTGGTGACTGTGGTCCCACCTGGCCTCAGCTGGACGAGGTGACTGGTTCCCACAGGGACCTCACCTGGACCTGGTGACTCAGGTCCTCATATGGGCATCATGGTTCCTGCTTTCTCAGGTCCACATTGGGGCCTCACCTGGACCTAGTGATTCTCGTCCCCCTCTGGGCCTCACCCTGACGTGGTGACTCTGGTCCCCACCTGGATATCACCAGAACCGGGTGACTCTGGTTCCCCTCTGGGACTCACCCAAAGCTGGGGACACTGGTCCTCAACTGGGCCTCAACAGGACCTGATGAATCTACTCCTCACTTAGACCTCGTCTGGACCTGTGACTCTTTTCCCACCTGACATCAATGGGACATGGTTACTCTGTTCCCCAACTGGGCCTCACCTGGATATGATAACTTTGCTCCACACTTTGGCCTCAACTGGTTCTGATGAATCTGGTCCCCACACCTAGGCCTCAATCTGGACCTGGTAACTGTGGTCCCCACCTGGGTCTCTCCTGGACCTGGTGACTCTTGTTCCTACATGAAACACACCTGGACCTGGTGACTGTGGTGTTCTTGTAGACTCACATTTACCTAGTGACTCTGGTCCCCACTGGGCCTCACGTGGATCTGGTGACTCTGGCCTGCAGGATGGCCTCACCTGGACCTGGTGAGTGGGGATGCCACCTAGGACACACCCATACCTGGTGACTCAGGTCCCCACGTGTGCCTCTTGGACCTGGAGAATCTGGTCCTTACCTGGTCCTCTACTAGACCCGGGACTCCGGTCACCACCTGGACCTCACCTGGACCTGGTGAGTGAATCTGGTCTCCATCTGGGCCTCACCCATTCCTGGTGACTTTGTTCCCCACCTGGACCTGATTGCT
>NW_023331751.1:0-36417 GCF_011100685.1 Canis lupus familiaris | reverse complement strand
ACTGAAATTCTGCTATTATGAGCTCTCTTCATCTATTTTGATTTGTGTTCTAGTCTTTCTGTCTCCATACAATCTCCATACAATCCATACAGCCTCTCCATACAAGGTCTAATGTTAGTTAGACCTTGTGGTGGTTAGAATTCTATTGGTAAAAGCATCAGAAACTCCATTAAAATCAGCTCAGAAAAAAAGAAAAAAAAAAAGGAAAGGTCACTAGCATGCTTAAGAAACCCAGAACAGGAAAGTCAGAGACTATGCTAACAACTAAAACAATTACAGAACCCTAATGCCACCATAACCCAGTTTTTCTTTTTCACATTTCCTCCTCCTTTTTCTTTTTTTTCTTTTTTTCTTCTTCTTCTTTTTTTTTTTTTTTTTTTTTTTCCTCTGTGGGTTGGCTTTATCCTATCAAAGCTCTAAGATATTGGTGGCTTAGACCTGGCAGCTCTGGGATCTCGTTCATTTCACCATCAGAAACTGACTCTTTTTTCTTTAATTACAAAAATCCATTGGGTAAATATGCTGATTTGCCTGACCTAAGTCTGTGTCCATCCCCGTGATAATGGATTGGATTTCCATGATGAAAATGTCCCAAAACTACCTCAGAATGGAGTGGAGGAAGTCTGTTCCCACCACAAAAGGGAGAGGCCTTTTCTGGAATAAAGGGGAGTTTTTTTCTATTTTTTTTTTTTAGATTTTTTATTTATTCATAACAGAGAGAGAGAGAGAGAGGCAGAGACACAGGCAGAGGGAGAAGCAGGCTCCATGCAGGGAACCCGACATGGGACTCGATCCCGGGTCTCCGGGATCATACCCTAGGCTGAAGGCGGTGCTAAACTGCTGAGCCACCAGGGCTGCCCAACGGGAGTTTTTTCTAAAGACAATTAATTATTGCCCAGTGTCTGCTCTCTTGTCTTTATCAGTTTATTTCCCCTTCTAGTCCACAGTAATGCAGAAGTTCCTCACTTATGCTATATTCTCTATACTGACATGAGAAAAATGACTGTTTCCAACTCTGGAGTTTATCTGCAAAATAGGCATCTTACACTGTCAAGACCTTGGCACTATCTTTCATTCAAGTCTCAAAGCACTCGTTCTTTGCATTTTTTGCTGAGCTCACGATGTTGACAGGCAAATAAAATCCCTGCCAAGAAACTACCCCCATAGTTACTTATAAATGGCCCAGATACACCTAAATATTCAAAATAGACATAGCCTAGGCTTTAGCTTTGGAATTTTTACCATACAAAATTAAGAGATTATGTAGCATTCCCATACATGAAAATTTCAATTTGAGGAATTTAAAAGGGATTAGGTATAAACCACATAATCAGTTGAGTATATGAATCACCTGCATTGCTTAGCTAGTTCAAATGAAATCAAGATTGAAGTTATTTCAAAAAGTTAATTACTTTTAAGTTGATCCAAGACGATGGGTTACACCCCTCACTCTCACAGCTGGTCCAAACATCATGAATGGAAAACAAATGATTCAAGTTGTTCAATTCCACAACAAGAGAAGCAATAGAAAGCTTTCCTTTTATATTAAAACCCCAGTTCTCCATGTCATTTTCTCTAGACATTTGTAACTTGCCATGAGTTATGATGTATGTCATAAACGTTTTGTATTAACAAAAACTAAAGTATCAAATTTATAAATAATTGCCTTTTTCAGTAACTCTATGTGGACCTAAGTTCATCCCATACTATCATACATTATTCTCATTTACATCTTTCCAATATTCCTCCTTGAATGGGAGGGAAGCTAGTAACCTTACAGTGAGCATATACAATTAAAACCACTGAGGTATATTTAGTAGGGATAGATATGCATCTGGAAAAGAGCACATTGTGAAAAGTAGCAAAATATGAAGCAGGGAGACAATTTGTAGGCTGCTGCAGTAATTCTGCAGAGAATGGTGAAGCTAAGACCAGACACAGCAGAAAGTTAATTAAAAGATAATTAAAAGGTACTGCAAGTTAGAAGGTAGATTGAGAAGTTACAACACAAGTCACATAGCCAGACCACTTTTTAAAAATCACTCAGAGATGTTCACTTTAGATTAATAAGAAACTAAATGCTTACCATAGAGGTACCCCATGCAGGACACTTTTGTGAACACTGCTAATATTGTTACAAACAAAACATTAAAATCTCCTGCTTTCATGAAGTTTACATTCCAGGTGAGAGTGTAAAGAAAACTGACAATAGTAATAAGTACAATATATTCTACATTTGATACTGATAAATACTATGGGGAATAATCAAACAAGGAAGGGTTAGAGGTATTTGAGAGCTGAAAATGTAGACACTACCAAAGAAGTGCTTGCTGAGAAGGTGGGTTTAGATTAAAGTCCTGAAGGAAATAAAGAAGCCAAACACACTGGAAAGAGAATTTCTGGCAAAGGAAATAACTCTGTGCAAGACAGTGGTGTTTCCTGGAATGGCACCATGACTAGAGAGGAGTAAAGGAAATTAAAGCAATAGAAGATGAGATCAGAGATTTATGGGAGTTGCAGGGTTCAGGTCACACAGGCCCTTGTAAATAAATCATGGCAAGACTTTGGATTTTTATTCACAGTAAGGGGGAAAAGCATTGGAATCATTTGACACCAGAGTGGCATGACCTGACTTACTTTTAACAGAATTACCCTGGGTGAATAACCTGAATTACCCTCCCTGACTTATAGGAGGAAAGAAAGACAAGGGTGGCAGGAGGCTCACTAATTAGGAAGCCAGTGGAATAATCCAGGTGAGGGATGATGGCAGATTAGACCAGGAAGATAGCTTTGGGGTGGTGAGAAGTGAGTAGATTCTGATTATACTCTGAAGGTAAACTTGATGAAATTTGCCAATGGACCAGGTAAGGGACAAGGCAAAGAGATGGGTGAAGAATCCTGCGAAGGATCTTGGATTAAGCAATTGGAAGAGAGGAGTCAGGGCCATCATTCTGCCCACTATAAATATGTGTCATTTGTGACATGAGAATCAAGCAAGTCATTTCTGAAAACTATACTGGAATTGATGGCTATACCTCTTAGACAGTATTATTCAGAATCTATGAAGAATATGATTGACAAAAAAATAATGAGGTCTGGATGAGAATGATACTTATGCCACCAGCTGAATTTTTCCTCTTTTAACTGTGACATAATAAGCAGATCATTTACCTTGCCTTCATTGTTTAGGTTATGGATACAAATGTGATTGATAATAATCTTTATTTCTCAGAAGCCTACATTGATTTTTGAACATTTAAAAATGTTCAAAGAATTTAAGTAGAAAAATATATTTTTTTTATTAATACTGTATATTATTACATAATATTATAGAATACTCATCTGTCTATACTTTTAAAAAATGTATCCTAGCACAGTCTTTTATTATCGCTCATATAACCACAACTTTGAAGCATCATTTTCTATAGTGTCAATATAAAGATATTTAGTCTTTCTTCTAGGTAGTTAATCAAATTTTATTTTTATAGATTGAGAATTTAGAAAACAATTTTTGTTGTTTTAACCATCAAGAGTTTAAATTCCACTCTGATGTAATAAAATTGCTTTGACATCTGAAACTCTGCTGGTCTTATTTATTTATTTATTTTTAAAGATTTTGCCTGTTTGAGAGAGAGAGAGAGAGAGCACATGAGCAGTGGGGAGAGGCAGAGGGAGAGGGAGAAGCAGGCTCTCCACTAAGCAGGGAGCCCAACGCAGGGCTTGATCCTAGGATCCTAGTATCATGACCTGAGCACAAGGTAGAACATTTAACTAAGCCACCCAGGAGCCTCTTTTATTTATTTATTTATTTATTTATTTATTTATTTATTTATTTATTTATTTATTTATTTATTTATTTAGTGTCTGGCTTTCCACTAGAATACTTTCTCTTTGTTATACTTAAATTTTAGCAAAATCAGTAGTTCTGAAAAAAATGTAAAAAATTAATCTGAAATTAAGGCCTGCCCCCAGAGCACCTAAAAATGCATGCTTAGATTATCTTGGGTGACACTGAGCTACTGAATTGTATAAAACAAATAACTCTTACACTATGTTTACTTGATTATTGACAAATGTATAGCAGTTTTATCACTGGAGCATTTGTTTCTTCAGGCTCTTTGCTGCACCTGGTATCAGTTTTACACATTTTATCTGAAGCTGCTAGACAAATGTGTTAGATGTTCCCTATACATAAAACTTGAAACTTCCTGATGTATTTGGGACTTGTAATGCTATGATGAGTCTGCACCTATCCTACAAACATAGTATAATTCTGAGTAGTCCCAATTTGTACAATTCCCTTTAAAAAATGGGATGCACATATAATTACATTTGCTGCTTAAGTGAATATATTCCTGATGAGAGGACTTTCTGTTTTGGCAAGGCTTTGAAACAAACTAAAGTCCACAGTTTAATATTTTGCACGTGTAATGACTAGAAGAGTTTTCACACACTAGTTCTGATTCTGGTTCTTTATATTTCAAACCTGTTTTTTCTCCAGTACCACATAAATCCAGTGCTAGGAGATATAGGATGTACTTGTATTGCCACATAACCCCTGGACAATGCACCTTTGTGAGTCCTTGTGATAGTGATAGAAGTCTTTCTGGAGGCCATTCTAACTGCAGCTAGCAGTAAATTATACACAAAAGCAACTGTAAATCAAATAATAGTATACTGCTGAACCAAATTAACTATCAATTCAACTCAATTTCCCTTTATCCAGATCCCCCCAAAATGCCTGTGACTACACCAAAGCCAGCCGTCAAAAGGGAAGCGTGTCAAAGACGCCCAAATAATGTGATGTATGAAACTAAGTATATTATCCATCAGATACACTAAGATATAATTGTAATACATAAAAAAATGTAAGTTCACACACAGATGAACTCACCATTTGTAGCCGTGCCATAGGTTTATGCCCTAAAAATATAAGAACTTTGATAAAATGTATTTTGTATAATTCCATGAAAGAAGGGTAAAATGTGGTGCACTTATAATTCTAGTAGTGAACATATAGAAAATACTGCGTTGTGACTATGTTTGGCCCTGTGTCTCATGATGCCAGGTAAATCTTGAATGCCCAATTTGTATTTCAGATAAAGTATAAAACTATAAATGTTACAACATAACATCTTTTCACAACATGAGGCATCCTAGATATTAAACTCGTGTCATTTTCTTTTTATCCCTAGTCAAATAGTCTCAGAATCCAGATGAAATCCATGTAAAATAACATATTTTGAACTATTTTTAGTAATTTGGTGAAAATGAATTTAAATATTTATAAAGATGGAATTTTAAGTATATTGTTCACAGACCTCTTTTATAAAAGCCGGAGCTTATAGAAAGATGTCAAAAGATCATCATTCTGTTCACTATTATTTATTAAACCTAAGCAGAACTATTTTCTATAAAAGGTTGTTTATATTATGGTCAACTGCCAAGCGAGATAAACTGACTTTATAAACTGCCAGCCATGGGCACCTGGGGTGGCTCAGTAGTTGAGGGTCTGCCTTTGCTCAGGTCATGATCCCAGGGTTCCTGGATCGAGTCCCGCATCGGGCTCTCCGTGGGGAGCCTGCTTCTCCCTCCGCCTATGTCTCTGCTTCACTCTCTGTTGTCTCTCATGAATAAAAAAATAAAATCTATAAATAAATAAATTCTAAAAGAAATTGCCAGCCATTTATGTTTCTGGTAGTGGGAATAATTTGAGCAGATCCCCTTTACTCAAAGCAAAGCAATATAGAGCTTAACCTTTTTCCTTTTGAAGTTCAATATTATTAAAATACCTTTGATGAATTAGAAGGCTTGACAAAGGGTCAGCTTGCAAATACTGACAGCAGGTACTCATGAAGGGGAATTCATTTAAAGGGGGGTAAAATAGGGATTGTTGATGTGGGCTCAGAATCAATCCCTAGAACACTGTGTGGTTGAGACCACATTTCCATTCTGGCCTAGCCATGCTGGCACTATACAGCTTTTCTTCTGGAAAACGGCTATGTGTATACCTGAGGCATGTAGAATCATGTGAAATTGAACTGTTATTTTAGAAGCCTAACCTGTCTTGATTCGTGGAGTAACAATTGCTAATCACAGGATGGGATGTGGGGAGAAAGAGAACTTCCCTAACCTACTGTGATGCTGTCCCAGAGAAACTGCTGTAGACCAGCAAGTAGGACTGTCTGGCTCTCTCCAGGTTTACTTGCTGCCAGCGTGTAGTTCTCACTGTGTAGCTATAATCACAGCACAATGGGATTCTCTGACAACTTAGGCTGGCTTTCTGGCTTTATATCCCTCAGCAATGATATTCCATTTTTGCCTCCAGACAGGAAAGAGAATACAGGCAAGGAAATAAAGCCATTCTCTCCACCTGTGAACTGGAGCATGGAATGATTTAATTTTAAGGACCTCCTATTGTGCTATTCTAAGCTGGAGAACCATAAAACTTTAGCATAAACATTAGCCCCACCTTGGAGGCAAGGAATATTATGGTTTCAGTTGATAAGGTAGGACCCTATAGACATAGAGTACAGATGAGACTATCTAGAGAGTGTGTGTGTGAAAAAGAAGAGACAAAGATAGTGACCATGTGAACACCAAATTTCAAAAGCTGGACTGAGTTAGAACAGCTGCTAATTAAAATGAGAAAGGGTAGATGGAGAAGGAAACCAAACTATAAGAGAAATTCTGACAATAGAGGGATGATGGAATTTTGGGAAGAAAGCACCCAGATTGGCTGGATTTCATACCTAGAAAACAATGCCATTGGTGATTTGTGAAGAGAGTGTGATAAAATATTAAGGATAGAAATCCAGAATAGAGTGAGATGTAGGATGGAAGTTAAAGAGAGATGAGGAAAAGAGGCAGTAATTTGGGCTCTGGATGCATAGTCTATAATTTGTGTGTGTGTGTGTGTGTGTGTGTATGTGTGTGTGTGTATATACAGCCTTTCTTCTGGAAAAATGGCTGTTTTTCTTCTATAAAAGCTGTATGTATACATATATACGGATACATATGTATATAATTATAGTTACATGAAAAAATCTTTAGAATTAAAAAGATCTCAGTCTGAAACTTGGGCCCGATACTATTAGCTGGAGTGACTTTGGGTTGCCTCAGTGTTATTATTTCTTAAATAGAGACATTAATGCTTTCTTTACAAAGTGGCTTCAGGGAATAAATTGAATATCATGCGTATACCCGTTAGCCAATTATAAGTACTGAATAAATGGTAGCTATTGATACCGTTAAAGAGCAGCTTAGATCACCCTCCTTCTAATTAATTTAATTATTATTAATTATATTACTCAAGATGATGATAATGATAATACTAGTAATAACAAATGCTTTTGAGGGACCGTCTCTGCTAATTAGATGGCTAATTGATGGCTAACATGAAAATTAGTTAACTTAAGCATTAAGGAATTTACTGGAAGAGTGTGTTGTATAGCTTACAAAATTGAATTAAAAAACTGGAGTCTGAGATCAGGCAAGAGTTCCAGAAGTCAAGGGCGTATTCAAGATGCCGAAAGACTGTCCACAGAAGCCATCTGCTCAGGACACTAGCCCTGGTCAGTTGGCTAGACATTCCCTGACTCCCCACACCCACTGCTGTGATACTGCACGGCCCACTCTGCCCCAGTGCTACTCCAGGGCTGTTCGTCCTAAGTACTGTTGACGTTTTGGACCAAACTTTGATTTGCGGGGTTTTCTGGTAAATGGTATGATGCTCAATGGCATCTCTGGCCACTGCCCATTAGTTGTTGATATCACTTCCTGAGCCCTGACATCAAAAATTTCTCCAGACTTTATAAAAAGGACCCAGCTGAAGACCACTGTGCTTTGCAGATATTTCTAAAAGTGACTTTACTCTTTCAAAATTCAAATATGGGACAGGGCATCCACTTCATCATACCTGGGTTATACAACCAGGCTATGACCACCAGAGGCTGAGAGTAAAAATAATATTGCTCCAATTTAATTTCCTTTGTAGGAGATAGCTGACTTCCACTTTAGATTCTCCTGTTATCTATGAATTGTGTTAAAATATTGCTCCACAAAACAAATATCCACAGAATCTCCTATGTGCCAAATATTATGCTAGAGACCCATTTAGAGTGATTTATAACCTTTGCAACAACACTCAGAGACAAATATTGTTCAAATTATTTTACTGATGCACAAAGTATGTTTTTCTGGATGTACATTATAGCTGATATTGCTCAGCTAAAAACCAGGTTTGTCTGATGTGGATATTCATTACCCTCTATCAGATCAAATTCAACTGCAGTTTATAACAATCCCACCTCATGTTTCTATGTTTTTAAAACTTTTGTTTACTACTTAGAGCAAGTGGTTTTTAATTATGTTAAACTGTAACATCTCTATTATGGAGATGCTTCCACATGGTGTTTATTATAGTACATAATTGCAGGATTGCTTTTGACTTACTATCTCTATTCAGTGAACAAAAGATACTGCCTAAATTTCTCATTCTGAATTCTCTTTCTAGTTTTTCTCAAGTTAGTGTCATGCCTTAAAAAAAAAAAAAAAAAAAAATCAGGCCTGAAAAGTCCTTGCAAATGTTTTTCAGATGGCGTCTAAGTATAAATTCTAATTCTGTTTCCTTTTTACCTAAGAGAGTTCATTTTTACTTCCTAATTATCTATAACCTTGCAAACCCAGGATTTCTCCCCCAAACTAGTAACCTAGAATCAGTCAAATTAAATTAATCCCAACATAGAAGCATTCAGGCTGCACAACTAGTATATCTTAAAGACCTTGCCCAATTGGTCCTTTTTTTGGCTATGATGACTCATAGTCCAGCAGTATTTATTTGTATAGACATAGTTGAGGGCCCTTTGTTGACCATTTATTTTTCTGTGACTTGGTAATCCCTGTAGGTATTCTATTGTCTTAGTCCATATAACAAAGTATCATAGACTGGATGTGCTAAACAAGCATTGATTTCTCACAGCGCTGGAAGCTTAAAGATCCAAGATTGAGGAGGCAACGGAGTCAGGGTAGGGGGAAGCTTGCTTCTTGGTCATAAATAGTCTTCTTCTCCTCGTGGCTAATATGGCAGAAGGGGGAGGGGAGCTTTCTGGGGTCTCTTTCATAAGGGTACCAATATCAATCAGGAAGGCTCACTCTAATAACCTAATCATCTCCCACCTTCTAAGACCATCACAATGGGGCTTAGGATTTCAACATAGGGACATTCAAGATAAACCTTCCATCCATTGCACATATTTCCCTAATATGTTTCCCCCTCTCTCCATGTACATACATTTGATTATTGAATCTTATTTTTTTCTCACATTTGGAGTCCTTTATAGGTGTTTGGCTTCAATCAGTATACACTATACCACACAACATGTAAAAATTGCCAAGTGTTTAATACAGTTTTGTTGTCAATAAATGTTTTTGGCTGCCTGCCTGCCCACCTACTTGCCAGAAACGCTACAGGATCCGTCATTGATAACGATCATTTTTGGACTTAAAAAATCTGTTGCTGTTATTATGACCTAAATCCTTTCATTCTGCAGTGAATACCATGTTTTTGAAGTTTTATCTTTCAGCATGAACTATAGATAAGAAGAATGGGAGAGGCCAGCAAAATAAAGAGGCTTAATTTCAATGGATTCCACTCTCTTTCTCGCAGTATATCCATGTCAGCCATGGTGCCAGAAACTAAAGGTAACATAACAATATTAAAAGCCATCCTTAAAAAAAAAAAATAAAATAAAATAAAAGCCATCCTTAACTGAGTGTATACAGGTTACACGTACTGAGAAAAATGCTTTCTAGGCCTTATTCATTTATTACTCAAAACTCCCAGGATATCAGTTTACTTTTACTCTCTTTTTATAGCTGAGGAGTTAGAGTTATAATAAAATTGAACATGCAGTAGTAGTAGGCCAGTACCAGGCCTGCATTCTAACAGATGCTTTGTAGTTCATGAGCCTAGTTGACATTCTTATTAACACAAGTGTTATGTAGGGACAGTTAGCAGATGGTCAGGAGTATTATTTTGACCAAAGGAACAAAAGGAGTTCAGATGAGTGGAATCTCAGTAGGAATTTATTTATGTTATATTTATTTACACATGTAATATATATGTACATATGCATGTATTTAACAATCATGAGAAACACTTGGCCTTCTAAGCCTTTTACAAACATAACTTTTGCTTCTCCTACTAGTTTTCTGAAGAAGGTTAAATTATTATCATCATTTGGGAGGGGAGGAAAATGAGACCCAGAGAAGAGAATACCTTGCCTAAGTCACATTGCTAGCCAGTGGCAGAACTGGAATTCCAAACCCAGTGATCCGGCTCCCCTAGTCTTGCCCTTAATTGATATTATGTGCTGTTAGGTGCAGAAGGAGTCCCATACATTCTCACATCCTCATCTCCTTTTTACTAGGCTTAAATGTCATGGTGTATTCACTAAAACCAGTCCCTTCCATATCAGTTTTTCCTTCTCTACCTGATGCTTTCCATCAACTTACAAATATGTTATTATATCTCCTTTCAAAAAAGAAAAAAAAAACTCACATTACTCCCATTCTTTTCTCCCTTTTTTAAAATTTAAAATCAGTTCATTAACATATAGTGTATTATTAGTTTCAGAGGTAGAGGTTAGTGATTCATCAGTTAGATACAACACCCAGTGCTCATTACATCAGGTGCCCTTTTTAATGCCCATCACCCAGTTACCCCTTCCTTCTGCACACCTCCCCTCCAGCAGTATGCAGTTTGCATCCTATAGTTAAGAGTCTCTTATGGTTTCTCTCTCTCTCTCTCTCTCTCTCTCTCTGATTTTGTCTTATTTTATTTTTCCCTCCCTTCCCCTATGTTCATCTATTTTGCTTCTTAGATCCCACATATGAATGGAATCATGTGATATTTGTCTTTCTCTGATTGACTTATTTCACTCATTTGTCTTTCTCTGATTGACTTATTTCACTCAGCATAATACCCTCCAGTTCCATCTATGTCATTGCAAATGGTGAGATTTCATTATTTTTGATGGCTGAGTAATATTCCATTATATATACATATGTATATACACCCCATCTTTTTTATCCATTCATCAGTCAATGGACGTCTAGGCTATTTCCATAGTTCGGCTGTTGTGGACATTGCTGCTATAAAAATTGGGGTGCTTGTGCCCCTTCAAATCACCATGTTTGTATCCTTTGGGTAAATACGTAGTAGTACAATTGTTAGGTTGTAGGGTAGCTCTATTTTTAAGTTTTTGAGGAACTTCCATACAGTTTTCCAGAGTCTGTACCATCTTGCATTCCCACCAACCGTGTATGAGGGTTCCCCTTTCTCTGAATCCTCGCCAGTATCCGCTGTTTCCTGAGTTGTTAATTTGAGTCATTCTGACTGGTGTGAGCTAGTATCTCCTTGTGGTCTTGATTTGTATTTCTCTGATGCTGAGTTATGTTGAGCATTTTTTCATGTGTCTGTTGGCGCATTTGCATGTCTTCTTTAGAGAAACCTCCATTCATGTCTTCTCCCCATTTCTTAACTGGATGATTTGTTTTTTGGGTGTTGAGTTTGATACGTTCTATATAGTTTTGGATGCTAACCCTTTATTTGATAAGACATTTGCAAATATATTCTCCCCTCCCATAGGTTGTTTCTGAGATGTGTTGACTATTTCCTTTGCTGTGCAAAAGCCTTTTATCTTGATGAAGTCCCAGTAGTTCATTTTTTGCTTTTGTTTCCCTTCCCTTTGGAGACATGTCTAGCAAGAAGTTGCTACAGCTGAGGTCAAAGAGGTTGCTTCCTATGTGCTCCTCTATTTGATTTTGATGGGACCCTGTCTCACATTTAGGTCTTTCATCCATTTTGAGTTTATTTTTGTGTATGGTGTAAGAAAACGGTTCAGTTTCAGTGTTCTGCCTGTGGCTGTCCAATTTTCCCAACACCATTTTTTTTGGCACATGCTGCCCTGTTTTCCTATAGTAAAATTCCTATAAAACATTTATCTATAACTAATCAGTGCCAACTTGTCGTCTTCCATTTCTTCTTCAACCCATTTCAGGTCTTTAACCCCAGTACTCCATCAGAACCGCAACTACCAGTATCACCATTGACTTTTGTATTAACCTAGAGATGAATTCTTGGTCACCTTATTTTTTGACTTATCCTCAGTTTTTAATACTTAAAATACTATATTTTTTCACTTTTTCTTCAGAACACTACTTTTACTTGTGTTTACACTTAGGTTTCTGGTAGCTATATCTTAATCCATTGTTCTGATCCCTCCATGCCTCCTCCTCCTGGGGCAGTAGGATATCCCAGGGCTCAATCTTTGAACTTCTCCTTATATTTATCTTCTTTTACTTATATTTACTCCCTTTGTTATCTCATCTAGTCTCATAGTGTACTAATATCTACATACAGATTATTCCCAACTTTTATTTTCCCACTCCTACACCTCTTCCCTGAATTGCAAACATAAGCATCCAACTGTTTACTTTATATCTGCCCTTGGATGTCTAAAAAGCATCTCAAATTAATCAAGTTCAAAACTGAGTTCAAAATTGAGTTCCTGGTCTTTTCCCCTCTGAACACTGTTCCCACTTCTACTGCCTCACAAACAACATTGCCCCTCAACTTCAACTCCCCAAATTCCCAATGTCAAGATGTTCTACCTATAGTTGTCCATTTCAGTATATGGAAACTCCATCATTCTTTATCTGATTATATCACGTATCCCAAAGAAGATCTTATTTGCCTCAAAACATAGCCATAAATTCACTGCTTTTTATGGCCTTCCCACTTCCACTCTGATCCATCTGGATTTTGCAACTTTCCAGTAGTAAAAGTTTTTTACTACTTTTTAGTACTTTTTTTTTTTTTACTTTTTACTTTTTACTTTTTACTACTTTTTACTACTTTTTACTACTCTAGTCTGTTTCTACACAGAAATTAGAGTTATCCTTTTAAAACATAGTTAGATCCTCTGTTGAAACATAGATCATCTTTTGAAATTCTTCGGATTTTCCACCCGTTAAGAATAAAAGTCTATGAGGATGCCTGGCTCAGTGGTTGAGCATCTGCCTTGGGCTCAGAGTGTGATCCTCGGTCTGGGAATCAAGTCCTGCATCAGGCTCCTTGCAGGGAGACTGCTTCTCCCTCTGCCTATGTCTCTGCATCTCTCTGTATCTCTCATGAATAAATAAATATAATCCTAAAAAAAAAGAATAAAAGCCTAGGGGTGCCCAGATGGTGTAGTTGGTTAAGTGTCTGACTCTTGGTTTTCACACAAGTTATGACCTGGGTTCATGAGATAGAGCCCCTCTTGGGCTCTGTGCTCAGCATGGGGTCTGCTTAAGACTTTCTCTCCCTCTCCCTCTACGCCTCCTCAACCCCTCTCTCAAATAAATAAATAAATAAATAAATAAATAAATAAATCAATCAATCAATCTTTAAATAAATAAATAAATAAATCTTTAAAAAATAAAAGTCTACATTCCTATGAGGTTTATAGGCCCTACTTGATTTCTTTAACAACTTCTATCACTCTCTACCTGGTTCCCTCTCCTCTTCCCACACTGACTCCCTTTGCTCTTCCTCAAATATTTCAGATATTCTCTCACAGCAGAGCCTGTGTACCTGCTGTTTCTTCAAACAAAACAACTATGCTTGCCCATGTCACTTACTCTCTCACCTCCTCCACCTTAACTTCTTAACCCAGTCAAACATTCCAATCCTCCCTTACCTCTGGGCCCTAATGTTCCTTTTTCCTGCTTTCATTTTCTCCTTAAGGACTATCCCTAGTGAACATACTATACCTTTATCTTCTTTTTAAATCATCATATAAAATATTAAAAAGACATCAAGGATAAAGATATAATAAAATTTATACTTATTATGCTTTAATCAAGGATATTTGTAAAAGACACTGGCCATCCTATGGATGCCTGGTATTGAGGAATAAAGTAGCTGCCAGTATAGTTTGAGGCCTTCCCCATGTTCATGTTCTCTCTCTAGCTCTCTCTCTCTCTCAAATAAGTAAATGAAATCTTTAAAAAAAAAGAAATAGACTTAGTAAATTTCTCTTGACTATGACTCCATGGTGTCCACATAAAACTAAACTGGATGCTTGTCAGTAAAATAATCATCAGTTTAACAGCTTATATTTCAGAAAAGATGCTTTTGAAATTTCATTTAAAGAGAGTCAGTGATTATTTGATTTGCTTTCTATCCAGGTACTAGCATTTACTTTTCTTAGCTTCCAAAAAGATTTTTTGATATCTCCCACCACATACTTTCTTAACTTCATATACATTCATAAGAAACTGTCCCTATGTATATAATTTTGCTATTTATCATCCTTTTCTAACTATGTTTTTTGGATGAAGTAGAATTTTACACTTCACCACTGCCTAGGGCATTTGATAGGAGGCTTGAAGTAGTCAAACTTCTCTTTTTCCTCTAACATTCTGTTTTCCCAAGTATCTTTCAGGTTGCTTTGCTTCTCTGCTGGACTTGAAGCAAATAATTGACACCATCTCCATTGGGACTCCAACTGATCCATCATCAAATCTTCCCTTTTCTTCCTGAGAGAACTCAGGTAGTTCACTTTTATGTTGTTTTATTGTGTGTGTGTTTTTTTTTTGTTTTTTTTTTTTTTTAATGTAGGCTCCACACCCAGGATGGAGCCCAAAGCAGGGCTTGAACTCAGGATCCTGAGATCAAGACCGGAGCTGAGATCAAGGGTCGGATCCTAACCAAATGAGCCATCCACCTGTCCCCAGGTAGTTCATATTGTATTGCGAATTTCTTGGAATTTATTGTTGCTGGTATCTTTCCATTTGATTATCACTTTGCCATATGGTTAGTTAATGCTGTTAAAGAAGGGGGTTAGCTAGTGCTGTTAAACTGTTAACTATTACCAGAGAAAAGAAGCAAGGGCATCACTATTGCACTTCTGATTTTGCTCCCTTCTGATTTTGCTCCCACTGTTTTCTTGCTGCCCACAGGCACTGTTCCTATGAATCAGTGTTCATTCCTTAGAATCAAGACAACAGGAGATTTTTTTACACTGCAAGTTTGGTAAAAAGACCATTGGTTTAAAATAAGGTTTTATTATATTCTCAGGTTACTTTTTTAAAAAAACAATGCATACATATATTTCTCCACATTTTTATGAGTTCTTCCCCAAATCTGGGGGAATGGTGTTTATGATATGTTAAATTAATACTGTGACTCTGATTCTTCGTGTAGATTGCACAAAGGTGTGTATGTGTGTATTTTTATTCATCTTACATTATATCTTTCCTCACAGTCAAATAACTGAGGTAATTTTCAGGTAGAATAATTTTTACAAGAATATTTGACAAGAATTCCGGCGTTCAAATCGTTTTCAGTACAAAATCGTTGCTCTGTTGATCCCTTAGATGTAAAACCAATTTCCTTTTAAAGTCTACATATCACTCTAGAAATATAAATATAAAATAATGTCATAGGCAAGATGATGAGGCAAATGAAATATTTCTCTAACTGAATGCAAATGTATTTGTGAGGAGAGTAACGTTTGCAACCTGGAACTCATAGCAGAGGTCAGAACTTCCAGTGGGAAATTTCTTAATGGCTGGTTAGCTATTCAGAGAATAATCTTTTTCAAAGCCTGACAATATTCATATCTATAGAGTCTTTCTCCCTCAGAAAAATTTACTAAGAATTAAGAAATAAAAATGTGTTTCTTTCCTGTGAAAATAAAATCACTTAAATTATCATTTAACTCAGGGTTCTCAAAAGCAGCACTATTGCCATTTGAATTAAACAATTCCCTCTGGTGAAGGAGGCTTGCCTATACACTGCAAGATGTTTACCTGCATCCTTGGTCTCTATCCACTAGATGCTAGTAGCATAACCCCTTAATAGTGACAATCAAAAAAATCTCCTGACATTGCTGAATGTCCCTTGGAGGACAAAAATGCCCCCAATAGGAATGATGGATTTATTTTTTAATATTTTATTTATTTATTTATTTATTTATTTATTTATTTAGGGGGGTGAGAGAGAGAGAGAGAGAAAGAGAGAGCGAGAGAGAGAGCAGGGGGAGTGGCAGAGGGAGAAGGAGAAGCAGACTCTCCACTGAGCAGGAAGTCCGAGCCCAACAGAGGGCTAGATCCCAGGACCCTGAGATCATGACCTGAGCCTAAGGAAGATGCTTAGCCAACTGAGCCACCCGATATATGTAAAATACATATATTTAAATATGTCATTATTGGGGTGCCTGGGTGGCTCAGTTGGTTACAGCATCTACCTTGGGCTCAGGTCATGAGCCCATATATAATAATATATATTTATATGTAATAAGTATTGTGAATTACCAATTCATGGTTTTTTGTAAATTTTGCTATTGTGGTGTTTGTATAGTCTTATTAATTTGCACTAGCCTTTTATTCAGGAAGGTCATTAGCTTTTGCTTCCTATATATAGTACATATATTAGTCCTATATGTAGTGCATATATTACTGCTCTATTTTTAAAATCTTTCACATCATTCTTGACATTTTTGATAAAGAGCTTTTTAAAAAATTATATGTACTCCAAACCATTCATTAGGTGGTCTTGTTCCTCCATTTGTTTATATGTCTACTAAGCCCTTCCCATAATTAGAAAAATAAACATCTATATATTTTTGAATCCATTTGTTTTTAACTTGTACAGCAATTTTTATATTCTATCCTATAAATCCTAAAGGGCTTTTGATGCCAGGTTAATGAATCTTGAAAAACAAGAGAAAAAAATGTAACTGAATTGTTAGATTGTCAGTAAACTAATTAAAGTTTACCAAGTGCCTGTAGCGTGCCTGACATAGTGCTGGGTGGTTTACAGGCTGGGTCATAAATGACCATATTTAATATGCCATCATCATTAACAGTATTATTATGCTTGGATTATACATGAGGAACTTAAAGCCTACAATATATGGTAGTTTGATCAAAGACACAAAGTTGGTAAGTAGTGGGATAGGAATTTAGACTAGTTTTGTTTGACTTAAAGCTTATGCTATTTCCATTAGAGCAAGAGTCTACAAGAATAGATAGTCTCTTGGAGTTTTGAGTGGTAAATGACATGATCAGAACTGTACTGTAAGAAAACCCTAGCATGGGCACCTAGGGTGCCTGGGTGGCTCAGTCCATTATGCATCTGACTCTTGATTTCAGCTCAAGTCATGATCTTAGGGTCATGGGATCAAGCCCTGGATTAGGCTCTATGCCCAGTGGGTTTTTTTTTTTTTTTTTTTTTTTAGGTTCTCTCTCTCTGTTCCTCCCCTCACTCATGCTCTCTCTTTCTAAAATAAAATAAATCTTCAAAAAAAGACAATTTAGCAATAGCTGACAAGGAAGTTTTTTAGGTTTTGTTTTGTTTTGTTTTTGTTTTTTAAAGAAGAATCTGGGATGCCTGGGGGCTCAGTGGTTGAGCCTCTGCCTTCGGCTCAGGATGTGATCCTGGTATCTGGGATTGAGTCCCACATTGGGCTCCTGGGAAGCCTGTTTTTCCCTCTGCCTGTGTTTCTGTCTCTCTCTCCCTCTGTGTCTCTCATGAATAAATAAATAAAATCAAAAGAAAGAAAAAAGAAAGAAAGAAAGAAAGAAAGAAAGAAAGAAAGAAAGAAAGAAAGAAAAGAAAGGAAGAAAGAAAGAAAGAAAGAAAGAAAGAAAGAAAGAAAGAAAGAAAGGAAGAAAGAAAAAAAAGAAAGAAAGAAAGAAAGAAAGAAAGAAAGAAAGAAAGAAAGAAAGAAAGAACGAACGAACTTGGAGGCTATTAAAGTAGACCAAGTCAAGAATAATGAAATCCTTGTGAATGGAAGTAGTTGTTGGAAGTTGAAGAGGAAGAACTGGAGAAGAGATATTATAGAGAGAGAATTGGCAGAATAGTCTAACTGAATATTGGGGAAAGAAAAATAGATGTGTCAAAGATGATTAAGAATTTTTCAACAATTTGACTTGAAAGAAGATATGAGTAGTTTTTAAAATATGAAGTATTTCTAAGGAATATTACAAAGTCAGTTTTGGATATCCTCAGGTGCTAAATGAAGGAGGTGAGCTCTAGGTGATGGTTTAAAGTGTAATATTGAACATTGGACAGGGGAAACAAGATTGGATTTGAGTTATGAATGTGGGAATCATCTGCACGGATATAATAGAACCATGAGATTGCCACAGGTAGGAGTCGAAATGAGAGGAATCATGAACAGATTCTTAGGAAATATTTAAGTGGTTAATATTTAAGTGTTTATATAAAGTGGTAGGAATAAAAAAAAAGAATATAGATACAAAAATAAAGGAATGACTAGAAAAGTAGGAAGGGACACAAAAGGTTTTTATGTAAAGAAAATCATTGGTTGCAAACACAATAAATATTTTTAAATAATATGATAAAGTGAATGTGTACCCGTATCCCCTCACGTTAACCAGAGTAGCATATGGCTGCCCAAATTCCAGCTCCCAGAACCTGCATGACATTGCCTGAGAACTTAAACCTGCTTGCTCACATGACAGGCCAATCTTATCAGAGAATTTCCTGCCAACCCCAGTAGCCCTCAACCAATGACTGTGACCTTAGTGTGCAAGTACTCTGCTCCCTTGCACCTTGAGCAAGATAACTGAGGTACATCTTCTAAACTGGCTGTGGCACTTTCCTGGCATCATTAACTTGAACTTATTCTCAGGAGACCCTTGCATGATAAGAACATTTTATTTCCTGTCTTCTCTTTCATCACTTTCCTAGTAGCATTTCCTGCAATCTTCTACAAAATGAACCTTTTTTGTGTCCTTAAATCCAAATTTGTCTCAGGATCTTCTTCTGGAAGAATTCAAATGTAAGCAACATGACAAATGATATGGGATGTTGGTCTTAGGGACAGAGATGTCATTCTGACTTCAGGGACAGCCCTCACACGTGAGTGGTAGATAAGTTGGGTATAAGAAAACTAAGAAAGAGGGATTGCTGGGAGATGTCAGGTAATTTGAGATGATGTAGAGGGAAGTTGAGAGAAGGATTTGATCTCCGTCTGAGCCTAGAGTGAGATTGATCCTTGCTCATCTGCCTAGAGTGGTAAAGGGGTGGATGTTGAAGATCTGGGAAGAGTAATGAATTCTAGAATAAAATTCAGTTCTTATTGTTGCTAAGATAACATAATAAGCCTTCGATCAAGGTTAAAAATATTTTAAGATAGTGCCAAGTAACAAAAAGAGCATTTTTTTTTTTTTTTCCAATCAGGCAGACAGACTTGCATAGGAATTCTGGCCTCATCTCACCCTGTGACCATGTGCATGATAGTTAACCTCTCAGGCTGCATTTATACATCTGTGAAATGGGGATGATAAGATTCATCAATCAAGGATCTGTAGAAGAAATGCAACAAGATGCAGAGCTGCCTAGCTATTTACAACATAGTAAATAGTAAATGTGAGCTGTTACCCCATCTGAGGGACACAAAGAATCCAGTTAAAATTTGACTGCATGAGCTCAGAGTGCATATTCAGCTTGGTGTTATACATCTTAAAAAAAAAATCAGAATGTTTGTCTCTATTACAGAAATCCTGAGATTAAAAAAAATACCAATTTGTTCCAAGTTTTTCCTTTCCCAGGGGTTTTAACAGACTCACAGGTCCTATTTTGATAACCTACTACATTTGTCTAGGCATTCACTTTAAAAAGTAACAAATATAATAGTTACTTTAGCCTCAGCTTTGTAGATGTTTTACATGGGTATTATTTTTCAGACAATGAATGATATCTGATTATTCTGGGAAAATCAGATTTGACTTGAGGTTTCCTCCTTGGCTTTTATTTACAAATCAAAACAATGTACTGAAAAGCACGTTGAAAAGAATTTTTCAAGCACATTGTTGTGTTTCCAGAGGAAGAAGCTACAACCTCAAGTGAACTTCCTTGTTCTTAATACATATTTTAGTTTTTTAAAAGTTTTTCTCTCCTACAAGTAGATTTGCCTTTATACTTTAACATTCTTATTGTTAAAATTCATTAGACATGGATTACAGCAGAAAACACTATTCAACTATTGTAACTATGAATCCTGTGAGTTTTCTGTCTACTGTATCTCCTACTGTATCTCCTAAACAGCATGGAAGGGAAATAGTCACATGATTATTAGCACTCTAGAGTTTATGGGGGTCAGTCACTCTTAGAAGACAGTAAAAGGGAGGAAGCAAAATATATGACTGTCAACTATGATGTTTCTGGCTGATGAATATAAATATTCTGGTTTTCTTGCAGACTGTAAGTTTCCTATCTTAAATTTCAATGCAGAAAAACATTGAAAGGTTATTATAAAACACTTTTCTACATTGAATTGCACATGAAATTATATAAAAAATATGCAAAGAAATCCCCTTTTGGCAATCATAATAAATATGAATTTATAGCCTTGTGTTCATTTAAGTTATTCAACAATGACTTTTTAAAACTTACTATTTCATGTGTTCTATATTGAACACAAAAGTCACAGAAATAAACAACTCACAGTGCTTTTCTCCTAGGGATTTAACCATCTAGGGAAACAATTTCCAGTCCACTTCACTTTCATGAATATAAGTTACAAAAATAGATTTTTCCTTATCCAAGAATTTAGTCAGCATTTTTTTAAAATTTTTTTATGATAGCCACCCACAGAGAGAGAGAGAGAGAGGCAGAGACATAGGCAGAGGGAGAAGCAGGCTCCATGCAGGGAGCCCGATGTGGGATTCGACCCCGGGTCCCCAGAATCGCGCCCTGGGCCAAAGGCAGGCACCAAACCACTGCTCCACCCAGGGATCCCTTAGTCAGCATTAAAAATATTTTTTCTCTTTCTCTGATTATGTGACTTCCAGAATTTTGACACCACTCTACATTCTGGACTTAACCATCATCATGTGTCACTCGGACTACTAAATTAACCTCCTAATTGATACCTCTACTGGAATAATTCTAGACATCTTACTGTTCTTTCCAAAACTCTCCCCTCAATTTTTTCACTCAATTTGACAGTGCGCTCTGGTCCCAAACCTAGGAATCATTATCCCTTTCTTAACATCCCTAATCTAACACATCAGTAAGTATGCCAGTTCTGACTACTGGTCTTTCTGCCACTTACCTATAATTACTCTAATTTTTCACTTTGGCTTCTACAATACCATCACAACTGGTCTCTATTTCTACTCTCAGCCTATATCTACTAAGTCACTGGAGTAACTTTAAGTCATGTAAATTGGTCATATCCCACCAAACATGACCTATCATTTGCCTTATCGTCCTCCACCTCCAGCCTGCTTTACACTCTTCAACGGCTTCTATCACAGTTAGAATAAACTTTAAACTGCTTACAACATCCCACAATCTATGACCTAACTCATTTCTTAATTTGTCACTCTTCGATTTGTTTACTCTGCCACCCTGCTCTTACTCTTAGGAATAACACTGATCTTCTTCTTCTCTGTTTTTTTTTTTTAAGATTTTATTTATTTATTCATTTTATTTATTTACACACACACAGAGAGAGGCAGAGACACAGGCAGAAGGAGAGGCACGCTCCATGCAGGGAGCCCGAGGTGGGACTCGATCCTGGGACTCCAGGATCACGCCCTGAGCTGAAGGTGGCGCTAAACCGCTGAGCCACCCAAGGATCCCCATCTTCTTTTTAAAAAGGTATCTAGCTACATTTTTTTCTCTAAGCACCGCCTTAGCTGTACTCCATATATTTGTGTATGTTTTATTTTCATTTTAAGTCATCTCAAAATATCTTCTAATTTCCCTTGTGATTTCTTCTTGTACCTATTTGTTATTTAAGAGTGGGTTAGTCTAATTTCCACATATTTGTGACTTTATAAATTTTCCTCTGTTACTGATTTCTAACATCATTCTATTATGGCCATATATATACTTTGTTTAATTTCTACAGTTTTAAATTGAGATTTGTTTTGCATAATCTGGAGAATGTTCCTTATGCAATTTTAAAGAGGTTGTATATTTTATTGGATGGAATGTTCTATAAATATCTATTCAGTATAGTGGTTTGTGATGTTGTTCAAGTTCTATTTTTCCTTGTGAATCTTTTTTTGGTTATTCTTTTCACTACAGAAAGTGGGATATTGAAAATTCAAGTTATTATTTTTAAATTTTCTATATATCTTTTTAATTCCATAAATTTTAGTTTCATATATTTTGGGGATCTTTGGTTAGCAATTTTTAGTAATAATTTTTGTCTTAAAATCTAGATTCCCAGAAATATATTTTGCACTTTTCAGAATCTGTTACGGGTATCTCATCTATCAGCTTTTCCTTTTAAGTTTGCTGGTCAACTTGATTGCTCCAACTTTTATTGCTGCCACAGGAAGCTACAGTGTTAAAGAATTATCACTAATTGTTTTTTCTAAATGCCCAAAGGAAAAGTTGTTCATCCTGGGTGAGGCCTGAATTAAGTCAAATGGAGATATGGCCTATGAATGCAATTTTCCAGGGAACTGCAAACAGGTCAATAGTGACAATTTTCTAGAACTGAAGCTTTGGAGGAACTCCAATCCTATTCTTTGCTCTAAAATGGATGAGAGGTTGCTTGTGTTCACCATGATTGTGCAGCTGTGGTTTCTAAGGCTACTAGAGATCTAGGGAAAGGGGAATGGAAATAGGACAAGTTACAAACACCAAATGATTTGTTGTACTTACCTAGATTTAGCTATTTATCTTGAATAAATGTCCTTAGATTGCTGCAAGCTTTTGGTTAGCTTCCAGAGCTCTAAGACAGTTGACTTTGACAGCTTTTGCCAGTGCTTTCATTATATGAATAGACTAATTGTCCCATCTTAGCACAAAGAAATTCCAGCAAGTTCAGTTTTATCTCCCTAAGGAACTGTATAGTAATCTGTAAAAATTTTGATATAGCCCATCTTAGAGACCTTAAGCCATCATCATTAATATATTTGCGAAACATTATCAGGCCTGTGGAAAAGTCTGAAAGAGAGGAATATATCTTGATAATCAGAGGAAATTGACCCCAGTGAAAGAGAGAACATACATTAAAGAAATTTTTTAAATGAAAAGTGTAATAAAAAAAGAAGGCAACATGCTCCAAGAAAGAGCAGATGATAAATGACACCTGGATGCTACTGAAAGGTACAGTGGGAGTTCATAATTGTCCAAGTACATTGTTATAAGAGATTTGTTACCTGTTCAACTTTCTTTGTACATACATGCATTATCCTTATTTGTAGCTGTTTAGATGAATTTTTATGATAACAAAATCCAGGAGGATCAAGGATAAAGAACGGAATAGGCATTGTTCATGTACAAACCTCATCTCTTGGGTAAACACTGCAAATGCTGATCCTTGAGCACAGACTTTAGAAACATACTAAATTCAAATCCTGCCTCCCCTACTTAATAGTTCTATGACATTAAACAAATTACTTACTATTTGGCAACCTCATTTTTCCCCTTTGTAAAACGTAGAGTTTATAAGAAATAAACTAAATAATCTATGTAAAGCTCTTAACTTAGTTCCTAGTTCATAATGAGTACCTCATGAATGGCAGTTGTAATTGGTGTATTGTCCATATTAAATGTCTGTGCATATAAATGAGAAGGTCTTCTAATTCAGCAGTTTTCATAATAACATAATTTTAAATAAGGTCTGGTCCACATGTGAATGTGAACCATATACAACTTGATTAATAGCTATTATATATAATACAATTACTATGTGAGCATTATGAAACTATAGTTCTATCATTCCTACTTCCCTCAACAGTCCAGACTTGTATAAAATGAGAGGCTGATAATTTTATTTATTATCTTGCTGCTTTATTGATCTTGTCTTATGCCCCCATGATAAGTCTGGATTGTTTTCAAATAAAACGGTTTTTCCTTCTTTTTATACTATGCTTGCTTTTGTTTGTCATCAGAGCAAGTACACTACTGTGGAAAAGTCTTGTTATCATTCAGTTTGACTTCTGCATCATTCTTTCATTCAAACTCAAATACGCAATTTACATCTGCAGCATTGTGATTGCTATAGTCATTTCTTTCCTAACAACAAAAATGATAATATCACTGCCTTTCACTGAAGATTCTCTATGGGCAAAGTATAGTCTCAGGGATAATAACAGCAATATCTACTATTTATTGAGAAAGATCCTATGCATATCTGACTAATCTTGACAATGAATATATTAAGGAATTATTATTTTATGAATGAGAATACTGATATTCAGAAAAATACATAGGTAGATAATTGGGAAGCTTCAACTTTAATTTTTCTATTTCATTCCAAATACAAGTTCTTTCTATTTTATCATAGGGCACTCCATATAAACACATCCAAAAAGATTGCTCTTGCAGTTATAACTGTTACAAACATCTCTGGTAATGTTGAAGTGACATTATAGTTTACTGTTAAATGTAAAAAATATATAGTTTTCAAATTTAGTATTATCTCTAAGATTGTCCTGCATTACTCAGAACTCTGTTCTCATTGATTAGTTATTGCTTTCTCCCTTCAAGCATATTTAGCCCTCCTACCATGTTCCTTTACCCACAGCATCAGAAGTCAAATATATTTAATATTTTTATGGTCATTGACATATAAATTATCCTGTATATCTCTCTCATATTTTTTTTGTTTATAAGTTCTCAAATCACTTCCAACACTGTGTCAGTTTAGTATGGTCATACATACACATACACACACATGTACATGCATGAAACAGTATTGAACAAACCACCCCAAACTGAATGATTTAAACAATGTTTTATTTTCCCACAGGCTGGAGGCTACCCTAATCTTCTTTCTTCTGCAGTAGTTGGCTTGCTGAGCATCCTCTTGTTGTGAGAGGGACATCAATGAAACAATTTTCAAAGCTTTGCTTGTATCACTTCTGGTAAAATTCTGTTGGATAAAATAAGTCACATTGCTGAGTCCCTGAGAGTAGGAGTGAGGAGAGAGGATAATTTTGGATAAGATTTAATATACTGCCAGCCAGAAATGATTACATATCTTTAAAAGTTACCCTAAATGGTCTAAGTCTTGGACAAACATATAGATTGTCTAGCTGGCATTCCATTTCTCATATCTGAAAGACACCTGACATACAAATCTACCTGAGGCCAGTTCATCCTTATCATGGTCCAGGTAGAGGCATCCCCACACAACTTATCATCAGCCTCATCTAACAAGGGAGAAATAATTTTCAGGTAATTTAGTCTTCTTCCTTATAATTAATGATGAAAGATGATAGACATAGCTCATTAGAACCATCATCTTGTTTACCACACAAATAAACAGACCATTTTCCTCCAGGCCACACTTATTCGATGGGTCTGATACAAAGAGTGCTTAGTTTATTGGAAGTACATGGATGGGTTAAAGATAATTTAGATTGTTAGTCATCAAATTTCTCATGTTGTAAAGTGCTTTTTCAATAGTGCAGAAGGTATTTCCTAACTATATTACATTTTCTGTCCTCAAACAATTCTCATCTCTGTATGTCCTGCCTATAAGGAACTACAAAAAAGCAGTAAAATAAGGCAAGATGATAAATTGTGATTATTGAAGGTTTGTGGTGACAATTTGACTTAAGATAAAGTTTAAATTAAAAAAAGTTAAAGTTTAACTTATGTTTATAAAACAGATAGGGCAGAAACTTTTTCTTTTGAGATATTTATATTAATCTATTTTTCAAAATTAATTTGGCCTAGAATGAGAGATTGTGTTTTTGCAAGATCAACTGTACTGACAGTATAGTTTAGGACTATATAACACTAAAATCATCCAATTATTTATATATCCCTAGGTATATATACATACGTTTATCTCAAGGCATGTTATATATAGATTTTATGACTCATTTAATAGCTTTACATGTCTTTTATATGCTAAATATGACAAAAAATATATATCAAAAGCATGGCTGCTAATAACCTTATAAAGGTATAATTTAAATGACTTTAAATAATTAGTCACTCTTGCATTTGCCAGTATCTCTTAAAAATACATAATTATCAGGTTGATGCTATAATAACTGTCACAGTTACTAATGGCAACCAAGAAAAGCAATCTTGCAGTTCAGCAAAAAAAAAAAAAGCTGATAAGAAAAATTTGGAAAAAATGTTTGTCAGATTACATTTTAGAAGTGTGCAAATCTTGTGTCAATTTGTTAACATGTTCTGAGACTAATTTTAATATTCCCAAATTAATTCTTTTTTTTCCAAAATTAATTCTGAGCCAGAATTACTTAATAAATTTTGTTATCTAAATGTTATCAATTAGTTATTTACATAATTTGAAGATTGTATAACTTTTGATGGTTTATTTTAAAGATGTGTGCTTCGCTTACAGTGGAAATGCATATTATTTTGGAATAATTTTAATGCTGAATATAAATTATATCTGATTAAGGCTGCAGTTTATTTTGAAGAATATGTAATTAATTATTCCAAACAACAAATTTTGTTTTTAAAAAAAACAAAAAATTAAAAAACAAAAAAAATTAAAATTTTTAAAAAATTATTCTAATATAATGAAAAGATAAGGAAACTTATTTGGTTCAATTTCTAGATCCACTATTTTAATTTTTAAATATTTTAAAAAATGCAATCAGAATATGACACCTGCCTATCTATCTATCTAAGAAGTCAATAGTGATAGTCATTCTGTGTGTGTGTGTGTCTATAAATGAATTGGAAGAGGACAACACTAAAGACCTATACTCAAGCCCAGCAAATTGGGTTTAGGGATAGAACTAGTCAAGCCCCTTCAGACCACCAGAGAATTTACAAACGGTGAAAAGACTGAAGATTCATTGATGTGTCACAAATATCTATCACTTAGGCATTGAAGAAATGTCTATAGAAAGCTTCCAGATGATTTTTAAAAGAAACGGGTTAACTTCCAACATTGAAATAAAATAAAAAGGGGAAAGAGGTTATGAAAGAAGAAACACACATAACATTCTGGAACTTTTTAAAAAGTTTTTATGACATGAACAAACATTTCTCCAAAGACAAATGGTCAACTGACACATGAAAAATGCTCAACAACACTCATCATCAGAGAAATACAAATCAAAACCACAAAATGAAATACAACCTCAAACACCAGTCAGAATAGCTAAAATTAACAAGTCAGGAAACATCAGATGTTTGCGAGGATACAGAGAAAAGGGGACCTTCTTACACTTTTGGTAGGAATGCAAGCTGGTACAGCTACTCTAGAAAATAGTATGGAGGCTCCTCAAAATGTTGAAAATAGAGCTACCCTGCGACCAGCATTTGCACTATGGGTTTTTACCCCAAGGATACAAATGTAGTGATCCGAAAGGGCACCTGCACCCCAATGTTTATAGCAGCAATGTCCACAATAGCCAAACTATGCAAAGAGCCCAGATATCCATCAACAGATGGATGGATAAAGATGTGGGCACATACACACACACACACTACTACTACTCAGCAATCAAAAAGAATGAAATCCTGACATTTGCAACAATGTGGATGAAACTATAGAATGTTATGCCAAGCAAAATAAGTCAATCAGAGAAGAAAATTATATGGTCACACCCATATGTGGAATTTAAGAAACAAGACAGAGCATCATAGGGGAAGAGAGGAAAAAATAAAGACAAAATCAGAGAGGGAGACAAACCTTAAAAGACTCAATCATAGGAAACTGAGGGTTGCTGGAGGTGGGGGACGTGAGAGGATGGGGTAACTGGGTTATGAACATTAGGGAGGGCGCAAGATGTAATGACCACTGGGTATTAGACTGATGAATCACTGACGTCTGCCTCTAAAACCAATAATACATTATATGTTAATTAATTGAATTTAAATTTTCAAAAAATAAAGTTTTTATTTATTTAGATAATCTCTATACCCAGCACGGGGCTTGTACTCACAACCCAGACAGAGATCAAGAGTCATATGGGTGAGCCAGGAGACCCTAGAATTTTTTGATGTGCTGTAAGATGATAGTTTTTTGGGTTGCAAATAACTTCAAGATCATGCACAAAAACTGTGAGCAGAAGTCACCTGATGTTGTGCATATTCATAGCAGTGACTCAGGAGATGATTTAGGCTGAATAAGGAAAAGATTTAAATTTCATGATACTAAAAATGAAAACAGTCTGTGACTATATGGAAACAAATACTCTGCTATAGTTGTCTTTTTAAATGTTTATATTAAATGACGTGCGTCAATTTTTTCACTGAGCTTCCAGAAAATAGGTGATGTCTTAATGGATAGTACCTATATGGTACTTAACACTTCCCAAAGCAAAATACCAACTCAAATCCCATTGTTTTTGTAAATGTTCTTTCTAAAATAATTGAAATCACATTTGTTATCTTGCGAAGGTAGAAATTTTTTAGATGATTGTTTGACCTCTTCATTTATATAACAAAACATATATCACAGATAAAGCATAAGCAAATTTATTGAACTTCATTTTCATCTTATTTTTACAAAGTCGGCAACATATTTTCTTTTCCTATTTTTTCTATACACCTCCCAAGTTATAAGGCACACAGCACTCTCTGTTCCTTTATAGTTCTCATCGTAGTAACAGGACAACATACAGCCATTCCAGGGCTTCTCAACCTCAACACTAATCAGTATGGGTGGGATAATTGTGGAAGACTGTCTGGTGCATTGTAGCATATTAGTAACATCTTTGTTCTCTACCCACTAGATGTCAGTAGCAGACTCCCCTTTCCCAATTGTAACAACCAAAAGTATCTCTAGATGCGCCAAATGTTCTCTGAAGAGCAAAGTCACCATACCTGAGACATACTCATACCCAAACTTATCCATCACTTACAGTTTATGTGATCTTGGACCCCAGTTGTATAACTTCTAACATATAAATACTACATTTATTATAGAATTGCTTTGAATTAAATGGAATAATCTATGTTTTAGGGTCACAACTTCTAGCTTTTACTATAAAAATTTGAAAAGTAGTGCTTAGAGAGAGACAAAAGGAAAAGGGCTTATATTAAAATGTATGTATATTTCAGCTCAACAGTTTTTATTTGTTATATCCTGTAAAGATCATTATCAACATATGTTTTTTCTTGGACCTCTTGCTCTTGTCATGCATTTCCTTAGACCTATTTGTAAGGGTACAGAACATGCAGTCACCTTCTTTGTTATAGTTCCTCATGTAATTAAGGAGAACTCCTGATTCACCACTTCACACTTTCTGGAATTATACTCAATTATGCGTGTTGTTTTATGCTTTTATTATATATCCCAAGTACTAATCAATCCTAGCTTTCAAACTGTTTTACTTCTCTTCATGCCTTGGCCTCTGAAATCAGTTTCTGCCTTAATAGGAAATGAGTTAGGCAGTGGGAGTGGTATCCATTTGGTTGTATCTTAGCTTTTACTGGTCAGTACAACTTAAGCCTATCCAAGTTCCTATTCTCACCAGTCTTAAATATTAGCCAACTTTTGGTGGCCTTGTCTGACTCAGGTGGCCTGGAAAGGATGGGAGCAGGAAGAGCCATTCAGAGAATATTTCAGAATCTAAAAAGAATAATGACATGGCAGTGAAGAAGAGATCATCTGGATCTAAATCTATTTGGATACTAATGAAGAACAAGATGGCGGCATCTGAAGTAATGGAAGGTTCATAGGATATTTGTGACTTACTAGATTAGAAATTATGGGGGTAGGGGATCCCTGGGTGGTGCAGCGGTTTAGCGCCTGCCTTTGGCCCAGGGTGCGATCCTGGAACCCGGGATCGAATCACACATCGGGCTTCCCGGTGCATGGAGCCTGCCTTCTCCCTCTGCCTGTGTCTCTGCCTCTCTCTCTCTCTCTGTGTGTGACTATCATAAATAAATAAAAAGTTTTAAAAAAATAAAAAAGAAATTATGGGGGTAAAGATTAGCTAGAAATGATAAGGTGTTCCATTTTGAACAAGCTGAGTTTGAGGATTAAGTAGAAATTCCAGGCCCAAATATCCAGTAGATAGTTAGAATAGACATACATATTATCTAGAACTTAGAGAATTTTTCGTCAAAGCTAAACACTTAGCAAATATATATACATATACATATGCATACACATATATATGTGTATGTATATATATACATGCACATATGTAAATATATATACACATATACATGTGTGTTTATGTATAGTAGTTAATGCTTTAAGATGGATCATAAGATCAAAACCTCAGGCACTGGAATTCTTGGTTTCATAAAAGTCTTATCAGACAGCCCTATGAAGTTTAAAAGTCTTAAATAAATGAATGTTACTTGTGAAAAATAGCAGCCATAATGATTGCTAATGGCAAGAAGATGACAATGTACCCCTAACACATATTACTACAGTTCACAGACCATGACTTTGTGACAGCTATATAATTTTTAGTGAAATTATGAAGTAGAATAAAAGCCTTGTCATGTTGGAAGAAATGTTTCAAAATCAGTCTTTGAACTAGAAGTCTTTCATATAATAACAACAGCTGCTACTCGGCAAACTTATTTATTTATTTATTTATTTATTTATTATTTATTTATTTATTGCAGTAGGTGGAGCTGTCTTGTGTTTCCTCTCTCACGTTAATTTCTAAACTTCATTTGTACTAACATAGCTGATCAGATTTGAATATGACCAGAACTTGCCCCTTCTTTCATACCTCCCCAATCTACTTCTAACAATTTAATTAAAATTTCAGATCCTTCTACAAAAGTTAAATTCAACCCAACACCTTTCACACACTTTTGCTTTCATTGGTCTCTTTCACCAATTTGATAAGAGTTATGAAAAATACCAACACAAATATTTAAACTAATACTTGCATTTCATGATCTAACACTATGAAGCTTCAATTATCAGTAGGATAATGTTAGCTTCCATGAAGAACAAAATAATGTGATACTTTGAAATATTTTAAATTAAAGGAGATTTGTTAACTCCATACATAAAATTTCCTTTAATATAGTGTAATTGTACAGTTTGTAAATTAATACTATGGAAAAATCTACTAATGTAAAATAAAATTACTGTATGTAGTTGTAATTGACAGATGTGCATGCACACACAGATGATAAACATCATTCTTGCTAAATGAATAATAAAAAACAGTTTGATTTAAAAAAAAAGATTTTATTGATTATTAGAGAGAGAGAGAGAAAAGAGAGGCACACATAGAGGCAGAGGAAGAAGCAGACTCCCTGCTGAGCAGGGAGCCCAATGCAGGACTCAAACCCAGGACCTGAGGATCATGACCTGAGCTGAAGGCAGATGCTTAACCAAATGAAACACCCAGGTGCCACATAAAAAAGTTTAATTTTAAACCTCATAGTCCCTATGAGTCTACTTATTAGGGAGTTTTTTCCCCTGGCCTGGATAAAAGTAGAACATTACCATGATTTTTGGTTTAGCTTTAATAACAAAAAGTCCTGTTTTTAACATTTTAAAATGCTCTTCCAGACTCTGAAATACTTTCCTCTAAACTTCCTCGATGCTGTTCAATGCTGATTGTCCAGTCATTCTCCAAACCTCCTATCACATCTAGCATTGTCAGTGCAGGTCTTGATTAAGGCTGTATCTTTGATCATCTACCCTTCTCTTCCCTCTTCTATCTGTAGTAATCATATTCTCTTCTCTGTTTCAGTCATCATTTCGATATAATGACTCTTAAATTATTGTCTCCAGTAACTATATCCATCTGGGAATTCCAGACTTTTCTTATTGCTATATATATGTGGAATTTTTTTAAAGTTTAACATCACGACTAGATATTTGCACCACATATCTCACCACCATGGTCAAAGATTACAAAATTAAACCAAAGTCAGAATTTCTGTCACATTAGTTCTTATTTTATAAATGACTTAGTTTTATCTTAATAATACCATCATTTTCTCATGCATTCAGTAATTTTTTATTTCAGTCTAACTTTAATTATTACATTTAGAAATGTCCTAAAATGTCAACAGGCCACATTTTAAAATGAGCCTTTTAAATAAACCTGAAAATTATTTGATCAAATTTAAGATCCATTTCTGATTGTAAAAACAAAACTGATCAAAGAAACCAAAAAGACCAAAGCAAACCCTTAAAAACTAGGAATAAAAGGATATCAATATTTGCAATCAAAATATTCTTTAGACTGTTTAGAACAGTTACTGAAAATTTTGTATTCATAATGATTTCAAGTGGAGGTTGGACAAAAATAAATATACACAAATTGAGTACTCTTCATCTATACCCCAGAAAACATTTAGAAAATAGTTCAAAAATAACTTTCACAACTAAAGAGTAGTCAACTTCAGACATTGCTAATATATATGCAACAAAACATGAACAAATTATATGTGCTGTTTCCTGTTAGGAAGACAATATTTAAAAGCTGATGTCAACTCTACAATAAATCACACTTTAATTAATACAAAGCAAATTTGGCAAATGATTTGACAATGGACTGAATGTTTATGCCCCCTACCAAAAAAGAAAAAAAATCCTATGTTGAAATCCTAACTCCTTGCAGTAGTATTAAGAGATGGGGCCTGGTGAGATGATTAAGTCATGAAAGTGGAAGGCATCATGATTGGGATTACTGCTTTTGTAAAAGAGACCCCAGAAAGCTCCATTTCCCCTTCCACTATATGAAGACACAGAGAAAAGATAGTCCTCTGTGAACCTGGAAGCAAGCCTTTACCAGATATGAAATTTGCCAGTGCCTTAATCTTGGTCTTTCTACCTCAAAACTGTCAGAAATAAACTTCTGTTATTTATTACTTACCCAGGCTATGGTATTCTGTTACAGCAGCCTGAACATTCTAAGAATGATTCTGAAGCTCATTGGGAAGAGTAAAGGGCAAAATATCCAAGAACATTTTGAAAATGAAAAATAATGAGGATTATTTGTCCTAATAGATAGTAAATCATAAATTATTTTTAAAATATTACCGGATTAAGAATAGTCACACAGACCAAGAATCATCATATTCCAGGGCTCACCAAGCTCCCGTCTCTAGTTTTTCCCCTTTTTTCTACTTAAGCTATCTGGCTACTGCTGTAATAGAAAAAATACAGATTCTCAGAGGTTTAAATAAGATACAGATTGATTTCTTATTTTAGGTAAAAAATTGAACAAGGCAATCCAGGTCTCATTGGCACCTCCACATTCATCAGGATTCTAATGGCTTCTTTCTGGGCTAATATCCTGCCATCCTGAACAGGCAGTTCCTCTCTAACATTCCAAAAGGGCTATTCTAGTCACTTCCTTCACATCTACATTCAATCATGACAAGGAGGAAAAGTGATGAGGGTACTTACACATACCTTTTCTGCTCATATCCCATTGACTCAAAAATAAACACATGGTTGAATCCAGCTGAAAGAAAGTCTAAGAAATATGGTCTTTAGGCAGAATGTGCACAACGGATAATGTACTTGTTGCAACGGAAGAAAAGAATAGCAATTAGTGGATGCAGTCTTTGCTACCCTCTGCCCATTTAACCATTCAAAGATATATGTGCCCCTTTCTTCCCACCCATGGGCAATTTAAAACTTTCCTCAAGGAAAAATAATGCCAGAATCCCATCCAGTCTTTTTATTAAGATAAAAGTTTATTTTAAACTTCTCAAGTGGGTAAAAATGCTTCCATATTTAACTCTAAGTATTAGTGAACTTACAGGGAAACACATTATAGTTAAGGAAAGATAGTTGAGATAATTGAGTTTTTTGAGAAAACCATTTGATATATGTATTATGAACCCCAAAACTTCACATACATTTTTACCTAATAACATAATCACTGATCTAGTTGTAGTTTATTTTTAGCCCCCTCCAAAAAAAAGGTTAGTGGTAATTTAAGATTAAATACCCAAGAACAAACCCACTAATTAAAATGTTTTCTTTTTTATTCAAAAAAAAAAAAAAAAAAGCTAATACATATTTCTTTAACCCACTAATTAAAATGTTTTCTTTTTTATTCAAAAAAAATAAATAAATAAATAAATAAATACCCAAGAACAGGTAAATGATTAAATAAATTATGAAGTGTCCACTCAGTGGAGCATTATACAGTCTTAGAAATCATGCTTAAAGACAGTTTTTAAGAAACATGCTATATTAATAGAGGAAAACATTAGAATGCAAAATTTTACATCTATTAATTACTCTAGTTAACAGAGGTAGATATCGATACATACACAATTTTAGTTTCCATGTAATAATCTCATTGGACTTGTTTAGTTTTATTTCAGAAATTTTTCATTTTCCCTAAATGATTGTCAGTATTTTTCTGAGGGTTTCTCAGGATGTGGAATACTTAGAACAGTTCTTTTACTTTTTCCCCTCAAGGCTCCTTGGTGGATCTCATGCTGACTCTGTTGCAAATCATGCTTATAAAACCATCTCTCGGGATCCCTGGTGGGGCAGCGGTTTAGCGCCTGCCTTTGGCCCAGGGCGCGATCCTGGAGACCTGGGATCGAACCCCATGTCGGGCTCCCGGTGCATGGAGCCTGCTTCTCCCTCTGCCGATATCATTCATTCATTTCACTGATTTCTAGCAGATTCAGAAATCCTTTATATTTCCCATTTCATGCAACCTAGTATATCACTTTGTAAAAAATCCTCTTCTCTCTCTGAAGGCTCTTAGAGTCGTCTCTTTTTCCACAGGATAAAGATTCAGAAATTGCTGAGTTCATAGTTTCTTTTAGCCTAGAAATTCAGGTTTGTCTGGACAATGTTCCTTTGTTTCTTTGAGCTAGCATGCCACCGGTAAGGGTTTCTGTGTGAGCATACATTAGACTTATTTTTTTTAAAAACCAAAAAAATTTTTTTTTTCTGTAATCTATTATTAATTACACAGATTCTTCTTTTAATCTGACTTCCCTTTTCATGGCATAACCATTTTATGATAAGAATATACTGTGTATAGTTATGACTAGTGATAGAATTGGCACAAAAAAGAACAGGTACAAAGATTCTCAGCATCAAAGAGTTTGCAATTGCCGTAACATGTAAAAAGTCATTTGTGACCAGAGCAGTTGGGAAAAGAAGTGTGAGGAAATGGGATGGAGAGAAAGATATGGCCGTAATTTTTATGAGCTCGCTCCCCCCCCAACCCCCCTGTACTAGGATCTATGGTTTTAGTAGATTACCCTCTCCTGTATGTGTTTCTTAAATAAACAAATTTCCCTTATAGTGTTTTCCATTCTTTAATTTCAATATGAAACATTTTTCTCTGGCTTCTCCAAACCCCCCTCAGATTCATTCCTGGCATAATTATCCTTCCCCACCTTCAAAGAAAGGGTTTGTTCTATTTGAAACAAAACAAACTTTCTACACTCCCTGCCCCCACCAAAACAACCTATTTCTGCATTTCTGAGTGCTTTAGAATTTATATCAATTTTGTACACCACATGGTGTGCAGCAAAACTGACTTAATATCCCTGGATTTATTTTAAACATTGCGAAATTACCGATAGTAATTCTAAAAATGGTTTAGGTGGTAGTATCCGAAATGTGGGCGTTGCCATAAACAATGATCAAAATCACCAAGATTCTACACACTGTAAATCAAAGATGGGGATACGCAGTGGATTACATCAACTCTAATACATCACAAACCTAAACATCACTTTTAATGGAAAAAGTGTCTGGCAACGAAATTCCATTTTAAACGATTAGATAAAATTATGTGTTTTCTATTTGTTATGGGTGCTAAAACTACTTAAGCATTTCTGTCCCTTGAAATTCTATCTCAAGGGGCAGGGCCCAAAACCTGTAGGGCTGTCAAGTCTTTAGACAACTGACCCGCCTCCACCTCTTCTTTTTTGTTAAGTAATATATACCATGCAATTTAGCAACTAATATATATTGTTTATTTTCTTAGGTATAATTAGATGTCAATCTCATCTGTTCGATTCTTTAAAGTCAAGAAGTAAATTTATTTTTCTATCTATCCCTCAAGTGCTTTGCCGACAATTAGCACAGCAGTTAAACTAGTATTTACTAATTAGTAGGTGTATCTTTCAATCTGAAATCCCAATAAAAAAAATATATTATCCTTCGGTCTGTAATAAGAAGGTGAAAGGGGGTTTTTATTTTCTGGTTTTACAGTTAAAGGCTGTGGAACGGTTTTGCTGGTAAGGAAGATCAACTTGGACTTTAGGATGAGAAAACAGATTGCAAGTCATGGCAGGCTTAAAGGGAACTATCTCCCTGTTCTGGAATAGACGGGTAAAAGTGTGAATATGTCCCCTTCAAGGAAAGAATGGTGGAGGTCCATGACAACACCAGCGTTTAGTTGGGTCCAGTAAGAGATTTTTTGTTTAATTTGTATTTATTTTACGATAGTCACCACACCAGAGGAGAATGAGGGAGACGAGAGGAATGTTTAGACATAGGC